>NC_041233.1:112003367-112137104 GCF_002837175.3 Physeter macrocephalus
AACCCGTGTCCCCTGCATCGGCAGGCGGACTCTCAACCACTGCGCCACCAGGGAAGCCCGATGAGGTAAATTTGATAAAATATTATTTGGTTAATCTCGGTGAAGAAAACGTGAACATATGCAACACTAAGTCTGGAATAATTTCAAAATGAAAACTTCGCATCAAATTGTTCTATTATCATTATTGTTGCTGTTATTTTGTTGTTTATTATTCCTTTCAGAGAGAGGGCATAGGGGAAAAATCAAATCTGTGCCCTGGATAATTAACTTTTGTAGAATGCCGTATTTATTGAAGCATGATTTCTGTAACAGGATTAGATGTACTCCTATTTATGCCTGAGGACTGACAACTGAGTGAGTGAGGGATCCTGCTTTGTATTTAACTAATGCAAAGCCTTTCTGTTTTTTGAGATATTTCCCCCCCTGTAACTTTTGATGTTGTCAGATCACTCTATATTAGGCAGAGTCTGAATTTTAATCAGAACACGTATATTCAAGCAAATGAAAACTTGCTACAGATTTTGAAACATTTTGTGTGTGAATTCCCATGTATGTCAACAAATTCGCGGACAGATTTTTCCTATAAAATTGGTGGGTTTTTCGAGGGGGTGGAAAATAAATCTGTGTTACAGATGCCTTAGGGCATTTGTCTATGGTTAAAAATAATCTCAAATATTTTCTTACGAATTCTGAGATGTTCTTCTGTTTGTTGTTGCTTTCTCCCCGCCCCCCAAAAAATTCACAAAAAACTTGGTCTCCAAATTGACCATATCTTTGACACAGCTTCAGTTTTCTAGTTTGTTCCTCATAGCCAGTTTTCCCCCTACCCTGATTCTTTCTTATTTTTCGACATTGTAATGCTAACAAAAAATCATAATAATTCCTGGTGTCACATTTACCTACAAATCAAATATAAAGGGTTAGGTTTCCAGGAGATTTAAAAGCTCCACAATCCCTCATTACCAAATGTCTAATTTGAGACTCAGAAAACATGAAGCAGATTGTCCAAAGTAATTAAACTAAGTGTTTACAAATGATAGCCAATTTGAAGAAAAATCTTCACTAATTTGTCTATGATAAAAGACCAAATGGTGACTATTTGCTTTAGAAAATTGCTTTTATTGATAAAAGATTACTGTAATCAGAAAGATAACGTCTGTATCATATGGGTAAATTGAAATGATCACTTGCTTCCTAAGAAATTACATTTAAAAACAGTATATTCATGATAATGTTCACAAATCCATACAGTATAAATTAAAGGCACTTTTTTTTTGCAGAAATGATATATTATGAATGACTTCAATAGTCTAAGGGTTAAATTTTTTCAATTACTTTCATAGTCTATATCTTCTATGCATTTTCTGTATTTCAAACTTTAATAATAGTGAAAGCCACTGATTGAGAAAACTTAGATAGGACAAGTTAAAAAACAACTCTTCAAAGAATTAAAAATGAATATCACCATTAGGCAAACTAATATACCAGTTAATCCACCATATTAAGTAGGCTCAATATATTATTTTAGTTAGGTGGAATGACCAGAAGCCCTGTTTTGCATCAGCATTTTCTGCTAATTTCCTGTCCTTGGGGTGCTAAGGGATGAAGAAACAAGAAATGTTCTGGAACAGGGGATACACAAGTGGATGAGAAGCAGTTTTAATCTTCACCAGCTAACATCCTTGTGTATAAAAGGTAAATATTGATTTTAGGCAATAACTGTTTCAGAAATACTGCTGTTAGGCATAAAAATGTCCACACAAGTTGTGGCTCCTACTACAGCTATGATGATCATTTTTACTAATAACTCAAATGTATTGAAAGGCCACTGTGTTCCAGACCCTTTTCAAAGCACTTTATAGCAATTATACTCATAAAATGCTATGATGTAGGTATTCCTTTCACCTTTATTTCAGTACTAATGCAAACACTAATTATGCTCTGTAGAGGGCTCTGTAGCTTGTACTCGGTAAGTCCTCACATGCACATTATCTCAATAGAGCTCTTTGAAATAGGACTATTACAGAGAATAAATGAGAGAGGTTTAGCAATTTTTCTGAATTCATCTGGTTGCAAGTCGTGGCGATGGTGAGTCTTGACCTTGTGCAGTGTCCACGGTAAAGAGCACAGTTGAAGAGTTTCGGCCCTTCGGTGCGGATGTTGAAAGGATTCTCTTTTCCTTATTGAATTACCTCATAGTTTTGTCAAACATCATTTCACCATCTATGTGTTGGCCCATCTCTGGACTCTCTCTTCTGTTCCACTGAACTATTTGTCTATCCTTTCACCAATTCCACACCACTTTGTTCTTCCTTTTAAAAATAACTTCAGCTATTCTAGACCCTCTGCCATTTCACATGAATTTTAGAATCAGTACATCAATTTTCTACATACGTCAAAAAAAAGAAAAAAAGTTAGAAAGTCAAAAAATGAAAGCCAGTCAGCCTGTTGGGCTCGTGATTGAAACTGTTCATTCAACAGACTTTCTGTAGGTAAGTAAATTTACATCTTAAACGTTCTGTCTCCTGATCCATGACCTCATCTCTTCACCGCCTTCCATTTTGGTGTTTCTAATTTCTCTCAGCTATGTTTTATAGTTTCAGCACACAGTCTTGCGCATGTTTTGTTAAATTTATTCCTAAGTATTTCACAGTTTTATGCTATTGTAAATAGGACAGTTTTTTAAATTTCATATTCCAATCATTCATTGCTGATATTGATTTAAATTGTTGCCTTGTATCAGGCAACATCTTTACCGTATTACTTACTAGTTCTACTAGCTTTGCACATCACAGTGGTGATGACGTCATATAAAGACATTTTTACTTCTTTATTTCTAATTTCTATTTATTTTTTCGTGTCTCATAGCCCTGGCTAGGAATTTGAATAGACGTTGTCAAAGTAGGCTTTTTTGCCTTGCTCCTGATCTTATGAGGAATCCGTTCAGTCTTTCATCAGTAAGTAAGAATTTAGCTATGAATTTTCTGTAGATGCCCTTTACTGGGTTGAAGTTTCCTTTAGTATCTAGTTAGCTGAGAGTTTGTACCGTAAATGGGTGTTGAATTTTAGTCAAAAGCCGTATCCACGTCTATTGATAGGACCATGCATTGGTTTTCATTTTTAGCCTGTTAATATTGTGAATTACGTTGATTTTCAAATGTTAAACCAGTCTTGTTCTCCTGGGATGGACCCCATTTGGTCATGATATGCTATCATTTTTATACATCGCTGGATTTGATTTGCCAAAATTTTGTAAAGTGTTTCCATTTTCGTTGAGTGCAAAATGTTTTCTTAGGTGCCTTGTGATAACTACTTTGACCCATGGGTTATTTAGAATCTTGTTGTTTAATTTCCAAATACTTGGGGATTTTCTATATAGGCTTTTATCGATTTCTAGTCTAATTCTGTTGTGATCAGGTAATATATTTATGGTTTCAAACATTTTTAATTTATTGTTTTTCAGTGACCCAGAATATTCTCTACCTTGGTTGAATGTTCGGTGTGCACTTCAAATGAATGTGTTTTCTGCTGTCCTTGGGAGGTGTGTTTTAAAACCAGCAATTAAGTCATGTTAGTTAATAAGATTGATTAAATTTCCATTTCCTTATTAATTTATGGCTACTAGTTTTACAAATTATGGAGAGAGGACTGATGAAATTAATTGCAGATTTATCTGTTTCACTTTTCAAATCTTTGTTTTTGCTTCATTTATCTTGCAGCTCCACTAAGTACACATGCATTGAGGACTGTTACATCCTTTTGATGAACTGACTCCTTTTTCGTTATGTATTGTCCACCTATATTTATAAAATATTCCTTGTTCTAAAATCTTTTTTGTCTGATATTCATATAACAGCTCCAGCCTTCTTTGGTTAGCCTTTTAATTATGTATCCTTGTCTGTCTTTTTAGTTCTACCTCTCCTGTGTCTTTCTATTAATGTAGATTTCTGAATAGAGTGCATATAGTTAGGCTTTCTGACTAATGACGGTTTTCCTTTACAGTTGGGGATTTTTGACCATTTAATCTTAATATATGTATTAATACAGTTAGGTTTAAACAGACCAGCTTGTCTCCAATTTTTCCTCTATATTCATTTTTGTTTTCCTTTTTGTCACCTTCTTATGGGTTAATGCATTTTAAAAAATCCCACTCCATTATTCAGTTATTACCTAAATCTTACACTTCTAATGCCACTATATTTTATTGGTTGCTCTTGAGTTATCATATACACGTTTTATTTACGTCTGGTGTACAATGTGAGAACGGCACAAGGTATATTTCCCCTTTTCTTAGCATATTGTGTGTTGCTATTGTCATGTGCTTTGTGGTGCATATGTCATAAACAGTAAAATACATTAAAGGGCTTAAAAGGAGAAAGTATATTCATATTTGGTCATATACCATTTCAAGAGCTCTCTCTTCCTTCTTGTAAGTTTATATTGCATTTGGTATTCTTGTATTGCCTGGACAACTTTCTTTAATATTTCTTACACTGTACATCTGCTGGCTATGAATCTTAACTTTTTGGAAAGATATTTTCACTGGGTATAATAAAATTGACAGCTATTCCTTCCCCTTTCTGTACCCTGAAGATCTGGCTCTATTGTCCTCTGGATTTGTACAGCTCATCTTCTGAGAACAGGTATCATTTTTATGTTTGTTCCTCTGTACATACTGTGTTTTTTCTCTGGATGCTTTTTACAATTTTGATTCTATACCCGGTTTTCGGATGTGGCTGCAGAATGACTTTCTGTGGTTTTCTTTCTTGGATCTGTAGGTTTACATTTTGCATCAAATATTTGAATATTGGTTGAAATTTTTTTCATATTTTTTTCTGTGTCCTCCAACACCTATACATTAGATCACTTGATTTTGTCCCACAAGTCAACAAGTGCTCTAATATCAATCAGTTGTGGTTTTGTTTTTCCTTTTCTCTGTGCTTCATGACCAGGATAGTAAGAAATGTGGTGATAACTTATGGGGAAGTGGCAAAATTATTATGGACAGTAGAACTGTGGGAGAGAGTAGCGTAATCATGACAATTAAAACGTGTCCCAGGTGTGAACTAAGCAACAAAGACTAAATGGAAAAGAGGAGGGAAGCCAGAGGTGGGAAAGTAAAGCATAGAACAGAATAACCTAACAGTTCTTTAGAGCCTGCAGGGATCCATCAGTGAAAGGATGATCTGCACAGTGCCCTTTAGAAACAGGAATAATGATTATGGCTTCCTCATAGGACTGTATTAGGCTTACCAAGTTGATACATGTACAGGGCTTAAAAGTTTCTAAAACATAGTAGGTTCTATATATTTTTTGCTAAAAAGTGAAAATAAAAAGGCATATGTAGTCTGCATTTTAACAGCTGTTGTGGGGTTGGAATATGGACTTAGTGAACAGCTCCCCTGTGGAGAGACAGAGATCAAGGTCCCGGGAAGTAAGGGAGAGAGGTTAGGTTCTGCTGTACATTTTGAATGCCATCCCTCTTGCTCAGGAAAGGGGGATTTTCTCAAACATTTTTATTGCTTTGTAATTATGCTTGGATGCTGGACAGAGATTTGTAAATGTAATCCTGCTTCAGGAAACAGCTCTGACTTATTGGTTTCATGCATTTATTGCTGAATACTTCTAAAAAGCACAACATTGCTATAGAAATGACAGAAGGACTGATTGGTTCTATCTTATCAACTTATCATGACGAAAACAATGATATATGATAGAGTTTTAGTATCCAGTTGTCAATTTCATGAGACAGATGGAACGCTCCAATTTTCCATGTTTTCATTGTTAAGAAATGAACAAAGAAAGGAATTTCTTTAGAGAACTGACCGGTATAAAAGCAGTAGTAGGATAATTGATGAGGGAGTATGGGAAAATGTTTATCAATGACTAGGGTGAGAAATTGTATAATTAAAATTAAATCTGAAATAGAATTTCCTAATTTGTAAAATGAGTTTACCAGTACTGGTTTTTAAATTATTACATCAGGTCTATAGATGCTCTTAAAATTTAGAGAAGAGGATAAATATTAAGCATCAATATTACACAAATTAAAAAGGTTAATATTACTCTGTTACAAAGAGAAAAGCTTCCACTAGTGAGTTGGTTCACTATTTTGGGTCCCCTGCTGCCGAGAACTTGATTTAAGAACGTGAGGGTGGGCTTGTCAGGTCGTTTCAGGCACAGGGGCGGGAGGAGAAGCTACCCTGAGACTGTTTGAGGGTCTCTGTTCTAGGCACTGGGGCTTGATTCCATTGGGATTTCTGAGAAGTGTCCCCAATGACCACCCAGATTATGCCCCCAGCAGATGGAAAGCTGAGGCATTTCTTCCTCGACTGGCTGAGGGTTTCCCTGGGGGCATAACCTCCCTCACCCACCCCCTCCGTAGAGGCCTCGTGAGCTGCTGGGACAGGATGTGAGAAAGACACATAGTTTGGCCTCAGGTGGGATGCTGGCAGAGGGGGGTGACCTGCTGCCATCCCCAGGGTCCTGGGAGATGTCCTGGGGGCGCTGGGTACGGCTGCTGGGAAATGGAAAGGAAGCCTCATCCCTCCGTCATACCTCTAATAGAATAGTAATCAAAACCCTGGTATTGACCCTTCATTTATATGTAAGCCTGCTTATCGGACAGAGGACAACTCGAAAACTCTCCACAACGCGAAAACTCTCCAGTAGAGATCCAAGCTGCCTTGAAAGTAAGAAGCAAAGAGGGCAGTTTTCTGTCTCTGAGGAGTCACTGATGTGGCTGCCAGCATCTAAACAAAGCCTGTGCCCTCAGTGATGTGCTCTCTCAGCATGACAGGGTTGCAGTACAAGTATGTCTCTTGCCTGTAGCAATATTGCATGAAATATTGAACCACCGTTAGGTTGCAACTCTGCAGGGAAACGTCTGATCTTTTCCTCTGTCATGGTTAAAAAGTTAATGTTTCTCTACCACTTTAATAATGCATTATTGAGCACTCCATTCCTTCCTCTGTAGGTAATTAACATTTTCAATATTTTTAGTTTTTACTCCTCACTAACAAACAGTACCCAGTAGAGAGAGATTCTGCCATCCATCATAACAGGTTTAATAATAATAAAATATGATGCTAAATGGAATATTCCTTTAAAACGATTAATCTTCATTGTATTACTCTTTCAGAAAAACTAAGGCATCTAATATTCACAGTAGATGCTGAACAAAGAAACCCCAATGATTTCTTTTTTTTGGAATCATAGAATAATCATCACAGCAAGAGCAAGAGCATTATTCACTGAAGCTTTAGTTTTGACCTGTCATGAGATGTCTTGAAAGTACTGAAAGTAATACTTGGAATTTCGTATTTTTCAATCTATAGGAAGAAGGGAAAGTCTCAAAGTTGTTTGTCTTAAGAATTGACAGAACTTTTAAGCTGAAATCCTGCTATTTGGTGTGTGGTTTCAGTTCTAAAGTGGACTGTGAATGGATTGGATCTCCTCCTGGCTCTTTCCCCAGTCCTTGAATGGCGAGCTTTCTTCTGAAGTACCGGCTGGTGTCATATGCACAGAGGAAGAACACAATACATATATCTTAATGAATGGGATGGATATGGGTTGGTTAATGGCAACTTAAGTCTATGTAGAATGCTTCCCTTTCCTCCACTTGTGGGATTTTAACCACTGGCACAGCAAGGCCTGGACTTGAGTCCTAGACTAAGCATCTATCTAAACTGAATTTGTGACCAAAGATAGGAATAATCCTGCAAAACATCCAGGCTGATGCAACTACTCTCAGAGACAGCTGAGGAAATGTTTGAGGGGAAGTGTGTGTGTATATGGAAGTGTGTGTGTATATGGCTATGTATAAAATAGGGTGGCTGCACAGGCTTGTTGCTCCTCACCCAGATTTCTTGGAGGTCAGAAGGCCACCAAAGAGAACTGAAGGGACGTGTTTCCTGCTCTCTGCCCCAGGATTCTGGCAAGAGATCCCTATTCAAGGACACACACACACCCCCGCACTGTGGGCACATGCAGATCCCCAAGTGCTAAGCACACATCTCCCCTTCTCTGCCATGAATCCTTTGTTTTCTGTTTTGTTTGTCACAGGCCTCTCCCAACTGTAGCTGGGAGTCAGCATTGGTAAGAGACACCCAAAACTGGTGCTATCCTGACACCTTCTGGGAAACAAGCGCAAGGCTTCTAGTTAGTTAGCAAGCTACTGAACAGCTAGAATCCAAGTAAACAAAGTCTAACCTAACTAGAAAGGGACCGGCTTCTTCAAATGAAGTAGCAGATGAACAACTGAGCAAACACCATGGAAAATCATGGCACTATGGTATAATAGAAAATGACAATTCTCCAGCAACTGACTTCAAAGATTCAGACTGACAGATTAAGAATTCAAAACAGCTGTTATGAAGAAATTCGGTGAGCTACTAGAAAACTCAAAGGCAATGCAATGATCTCAGGAATAGAAATGTACAGTCTAAAACAGAACCAAACACATTCTATACCTGAACTCGAAAATGAAATGAAGAATGTGTGAAAGTGTTGGACATAGGGCAGAGAAGATGGAAGAGAGAATAAGTGATCTAGAAGATAGGGCTTTAGAAATGGTTCAGGTGGAAAAGGAGAGACTTTTAGAAAGTGAAGAAACTCTGTGAGAGTTATCAGATTCTATTTAGAAAAGCAAGAATAAGGGGTAGGTATCCCTGAAGGAAGGGGGTGGGAGAGAAAGTTTACTTAAGGAAATAATAGCTGAGAACTTCCAAAAGGTGGAGTAAGAACTGGACATATACATCAACAATACACCTTATCTCAATGCAAAAACACCTTCTCCCAAACACATTATCACTGACTTTCCAGAATTTCATTATAAAGAATTTTAAAGTCAGCCAGGAAAAAAGAGAAAGTAACTTACAAGGAACAGCCTGTCTCCCCAACTAGGCTCACAGCAGAAAATGTATAGGCCAGGAGAGAGTCGAATAACATATTCAAAGTATTGAAAGATAACACTTGCCAGCTAAGAATACTCTATCTGGCAAAGTCATCCTCCAGACAAACAAAAGCTGAGGGAGGTCACCCCCACTAGACCTGCCATACAAGAAAGGAGCACTTCAAGCTGAGCAAAAAGTACACAAAAATTTGAATAAGGTGGGAGTAGTCAGTTTTTGAATAGTGTGTGAAACCATCAAAGGGGAAGAGCATTAAAAATATCTATACAATTGGGTAACAAATTCACAGCATAAAAAAATTGGTGACATTAAAAATATGAACATTACAGGGTCAGTACATTGATATAACACACCTATATATATTCCCCACCCCAGAGCATGGAAATATATCAAGCAAATAATAGTAGATCAAGGGAGAATTTAACAATACAGTAACAGGAGACTTCAATACCTCACTATCAAAAATGAATAGATTGTCTAGACAGAAAATCAATATGGAAATGAGGAACTATAGAACAAAAGCAGTTAACAGACATAGAATATTCCACCCAACAGAATATACATTGTTTTTGAGTGCACACACAACATTCTCCAGGATCATATGAAAGGACAGAAACCAAATCTGTCCTTTCTCAAAGTCAAGGAAATTGAAATCATTCCAACTATTTTTTCTGACCACAGTGGTATGAAACTAGAAATCAACAAGAGGAAAGTGAGTACAAATATGTGTAAACTAAACTCCACACTTCCAAACAACCACTGGGTCAAAGAATAAATAAAAAAGGGAAATATCAAATCCGGGATGCAGCCAAATTAGTTTGGAAAGTTAGTTCATAGTAATAAACACATGAATTAAGAAATCGGATCTCAAACAACCTAACTTCACACCTCAAGGAAATACAAAAAGAACAACTTAAGTGAAAGAAAGAATAATGATCAGAACAGAACTAAATGAAAGGATCAACAAAATTCTTCATGAAGATAAAATTGACATACATCCAATGATGATATATATACAGAAAAATCCCAGAGTCAACCAAAGTGTTGGAACTAATCCACAGGAACTAATTCACAATTTCAGTTAAATTGCAGGATACAAAAATCAACATATAAGTTGCCTTACTTTGATGAAACGTTTGAAAAATAAATTATGAAAACTATCCCGTTCATAATAGTATCAAAAACAATATTTAAGAATGAATTCAAGGAAGTGAAAAATCTATACACTGAAAACTAAGACTTTGCCTAAAGAAATCAAAGGACACACAACAAATGAAAAGACATCCCATGTTCATGGATTGGAAGTACAAAGATTTACTATTGTTAAAACATCCATAGCATGCAAAGTCATCTATAGATACCACTCAATCCCCCTCAAAAATACCAAAAAGTGTTCTTCACAGAAATAGAAGAACCAATTCGAAAATTCACATGGAACCACAAAATAGCCAAAGCCATCCTGAGAAAAAAGAACAAAGGTATCAGCTTCCTGATTGCAAACTACACTACAAATCCATGAGAGAACAATGGTACAGAATAGAAACCCTAGAATTAAATGCAGGCATATATGGTCAACTATTTCTTGGCTCCCTTGTCAAGTAAATCCAGTGGGGGAAAGGATACTCCCTTCAACATAGTGGTGGACAAACTGAAGAAACGCATGCAGAACAATGAAATTGGACCTCTATATCATGCTACTCACAAAAAATTACCTCAAAGACTTAAAATGATATGATAAAACGTCTAGAAGAAGTCATGGAGAAGAGGTTCCTTGACAAAAGCTGCTGCACAGCAAAGTAACAGTTGACAAAGCCTACAGAAGGGAAGAAATTTTTTGCAAGCCAAGTATTATTACTAATCCCCACATATAAGGGTTAATACCCAAAATATATTTTGAACTCCTACAACTTAAAAAAATAATTTGATTAAAAAGTGGGCAGAACTAAATACACATTTTTTCAGAGGGTATCAAAGTGGCCAACTTCGGCATATGAAAAGATGCCCAACATCACAAATTATCAGAAAATGCAAATCAGAATCATGAAATATCACCACCTCACCCCTGTTAGAATGTCTATCCTCAAGAGGGTGAAACAACAGGTGCTGGTGAGGATGTGGTGAAAAGGCTGGACCAGTTTATATTCCCACCAACAGGGTATAAGGGTTCTTCAAAAAATTAAAAACAGACCTACCATACAATCCAGAAATTCCACTCCCGAGGTATGTACCCAAAGGAAATAAAAACAGGTTTTCAAAGAGATATCTGCCCTCCCATGTTCACTGCAGCATTCTTCACAACTGCTAAGATAGGGAAACAACCTAAATGCCCCAAAACAAATGAATGGATACAAAAATATGTGGTATATATACACAATGGACTATTTTTCAGACACGAGGATATCGCCTTTTGCAACAACATGGATGAACCTTGAGCACATGCTTAAGTGAGATGTCAGAGAAACACAATTTATGATATCACATATATGGTATTTAAAAATGTCAAACATAAAAACACAGAGGGTCAAATGACGGTTACCAGGGAATGGAGGGAGTATGGGGATAAGACTGAAGTTGTTTAAGCATACAAACTTAGAGTAGTAACTAAGCTGTAGAGATCTATTCATTATACTATGCATTAAAGACAACAATATTGTATTATGATAATGCAATGTGATAAATATCACTGTCATGGCAGTCATAATAGAATATATAAATGTATCAAAGTAACATGTATACCTTAAATCTACACAGTGTTAAATATATTCGATGAAAAAAAACAAAATTTAAAGAAAAGGCAATTAAGAGGATGATGCATGAATAAGTAGGGAATATTGATAAAATATAAAAAGAAACCAGTAGAAAATCTGGACCTGAAAAATATAATAGGACAGTTACCAGGGAATGGAGGGAGTGTGGGGATAAGACTGAAGTTGTTTAAGCATACAAACTTAGAGTAGTAACTAAGCTGTCGAGATCTATTCATTATACTATGCATTAAAGACAACAATATTGTATTATGATAATGCAATGTGATAAATATCACTGTCATGGCAATCATAATAGAATATATAAATGTATCAAAGTAACATGTATACCTTAAATCTACACAGTGTTAAATATATTCGATGAAAAAAAACAAAATTTAAAGAAAAGGCAATTAAGAGGATGATGCATGAATAAGTAGGGAACATTAAAGACAACAATATTGTATTATGATAATGCAATGTGATAAATATCACTGTCATGGCAATCATAATAGAATATATAAATGTATCAAAGTAACATGTATACCTTAAATCTACACAGTGTTAAATATATTTGATGAAAAAAAACAAAATTTAAAGAAAAGGCAATTAAGAGGATGATGCATGAATAAGTAGGGAATATTGATAAAATATAAAAAGAAACCAGTAGAAAATCTGGACCTGAAAAATATAATAGCTGACATGAAAAACTCGAAGAGTCCAACAACAGATTTGAGCAGGCAGAAGAAAAAATAAATCAGCAAACTTGATAATAGGGCAGTTGAAACTATCAACTCTGGGTAGCCGAAAAAAATAAGGAACAAAGGAAAATGAGCAGAGCCTAAGGGACATATGGGGCACCATCAAGGGTATCAACATATGCATTATGGAAGTCACAGAATAAGGAGAGCATGAAAGGAACAGAAAAAATGAACTAATGGACAAAACTTCCCAAATGTGGTGAAAAACATATACATCCAAGAAGCTCAATGAATTCCAAGAAAGGTAAATTCAAAGGGATGTGCACTAAGACCCACTGTATTCATGGTGTAAAAAGACAAAGACAGAGGATCAGCTTGTCTCAAACAAGGAATCTTCAATAACATTAACAGAAATCATGGAACCCAGAAGGCAGTGGGATGATAGAGGAAAAAAAACCACAGCTACCAAAAATGAATTCTATATCTGGTAAAACTGACCTTCCAAAATGAAGGAGAAATTGCATGGCAATCATAATAGAATATATAAATGTATCAAAGTAACATGTATACCTTAAATCTACACAGTGTTAAATATATTTGATGAAAAAAACCAAAATTTAAAGAAAAGGCAATTAGGAGGATGATGCATGAATAAGTAGGGAATATTGATAAAAATATAAAAAGAAACCAGTAGAAAATCTGGACCTGAAAAATATAATAGCTGACATGAAAAACTCGAAGAGTCCAACAACAGATTTGAGCAGGCAGAAGAAAAATCAGCAAACTTGATAATAGGGCAGTTGAAACTATCAACTCTGGGTAGCCGAAAAAAATAAGGAACAAAGGAAAATGAGCAGAGCCTAAGGGACATATGGGGCACCATCAAGGGTATCAACATATGCATTATGGAAGTCACAGAATAAGGAGAGCATGAAAGGAACAGAAAAAATGAACTAATGGACAAAACTTCCCAAATGTGGTGAAAAACATATACATCCAAGAAGCTCAATGAATTCCAAGGAAGGTAAATTCAAAGGGATGTGCACTAAGACCCACTGTATTCATGGTGTAAAAAGACAAAGACAGAGGATCAGCTTGTCTCAAACAAGGAATCTTCAATAACATTAACAGAAATCATGGAACCCAGAAGGCAGTGGGATGATAGAGGAAAAAAAACCACAGCTACCAAAAATGAATTCTATATCTGGTAAAACTGACCTTCCAAAATGAAGGAGAAATTGAGACATTCCCAGATAAAAGAAAGCTGGGGAATTTCATTACTAGTAGAACATCCCTAAAGAGAAATGCTAAAGAAAGTTCTACACTTTGAAACAGAAAGACTCCTGATATTAACATAAAGCAACATGAAAAAGTGAAGATCTCTGGTAAAGGTACCTACATAGGTAAATTAAAAAGCTAGATTTATTGTAGGTTTATTTTGAAACTCCTCTTTTTTCCATATGATTTAAAAATGTAAATGCATAAAACATGAATTATAAATCAATGTTAATGGCACAAAAACATTAAGATTCAATTTGTAATCATAACCACATAAAGGAGGGGGACAAAGCTGTAAAAGTGCAGAGTTAATATATTTTATTGAAACGAATTTGGTATTAAATAAGATTGGCATAATTTAGAATTTTAATGCAATTACCATAGTAACCATTAAGAAAGGAAAGAAAAATGTATACAGGCAAGGAAATTAGGAGGGAATCAAAATGGTGCACTAGAAGAATATCTCACAGGAAAATAAGGCAGTAGTGGAGGAATTGAGGGGCACAAAAGTAGATAGAAAACAAAGAGCCGAATGGCAGAAGTCCTGCAATATTAGTAACACTTTCCATGTAAGTGGACTTAATTCACCAAGTGAAAGAGAATGGCAGAATGGGAAAAATTTATCTAATGACATGCTGTTTTCAAGAGATTCACTTCAGACCTAAAGACAGCAATAGAATGACAGTAAACGTATGGAAAAAATGTATACGCCATGCAAATATAAATCAGAAGAGTTGCAGTGACTACACTAATAACAGACAAAAGAGATTATTAAGGTAAAAATTGTAAGAAACAAGAGCATTATTTATTGATAAAAGGGTCAATTCATCATAAAATAATTCCAAACTTATACTAACCAAAAACAGAACACCAAAATATATAAAGCAAACTTTGACAGAACTTAGAAATAGTTCTACTTCAGTACTCTTTCAATAATAGACAAAACAGCTAGATAGATAATCACTCAGGAAATAGAGAACTTAAACAACATTGTAATCTGACTAGCCCTAAAGGACACTCTACCCCAAAACAGCAGAATAGACATTCTTCTCAAGTGCACATGGAACATTGAGCATTTCCATGTTAGACCTTGAAACAATTATCAACAAACTTTAAAAGACTGAAATCATGAAAAGTATCTCCTATAACCATAATGTAATACAGTTAACAAATCAATTAGCAGAAGGAAAACGGGAAGCTAAGCTACCTACTCTTAAATAACCAATAGGGCAAAGAAATTGTTAGGGAAATGAGGAAATATTTTGGCACAGATAAAATTAAAAATACAATCTCCCAAAACTTATGGGGTGCAGCACAAGCAGTGCTCAGAAGGAAAGTTAAAACCATAAATTACTCCATTCAAATAAATACCTAAGTGTACACCTAATGGAACTAGAAAGGGAAGAGAAAACTAATGATCAGGTCAGAGATAAATGTAATAGAATATAGAAAAACAATATAAAGAAACGACAAAATCATGAGTTAATTCTTTGAAAGGATCAACAAATTAACAAGCCTTTAGCTAGACTTAGGAAAAAAGACACAAATAATAAACATCAGAAAAGTGTGTATATTATCAACCTTCCAGAAATTAAAAGGATTATTAGAATTCACTATGAAAACTTGTAGGTGAACATATTAAATAATCTAGAAGAAATAGACAAATCCCTAGAAACATACTAGAAATCACCAAAACTGACTAAAGAAGAAACAAAAATTTAACAGTCCTATAAAACAGATGGAATGAGTAAAAAAAAAACATGGCAACAAAGAAAAGTCCAGGACCAGATGATGACATGGGTGAATACTACCAAACATTTTAAGGAGAGTTAACACCAATCATGCTCAAAAATCTTCCAAAAAATAGAAGAGGGAATACTAACATTTTCTATGGGGCCAGCATTTTGTTAATGCAGGAAAATATACCGCAAACTGAACCCAACAGCACATGAAAAGGATTCTACACCAGAACCAAGTGAAGTTCATCCTAGGAAGACATGGGTTATTCATGATAAGAAAGCCAATGACTGTAACACACCACATTAACAAAGGAAGGAAAAAACAAAACAAAACCAAAATTACATGATCATCCCAATAGAGAAAAGGCATTTAACAAAATTCAACATCGTTTCATTATAAAAGCACCCAGAAAACTAGGAATAAAAGGGAATATGCTTAATATGGTAAAGGGCCCTTATGAAAAACCCACAGCTAACATGAAACTTAAATTGAAACCTTTCTCCCTGAAATCAGAAACAAGACAGTTTTCATGCTTACTTTTACCACTGCTATTTGACATTGTACTGGAGGTCCTATCCAGAGTAATTAAGCAAGAAAAAATAATAAAAGGCATCCAAATTATAAAGTAGTAAACTCTATTTTCAGATGAAATGATTCTATATATAGAAAGTCCCAAAGAATACATACACACAAACTACTAGATCTAATACACAAATTCAGCAAAGATGTAGGATGCAAAATCAACATACAAAATCATTTTGTTTTCTAGACACCAGTGATAAGCAATCCAAAAAAGGAAGGGTTCAAAACCAATTACATTTACAATAGCATCCAAAGGAATCAATATCTACAAATGTAACCAAAGAGATATAAGACCTGGATACTGAAAGCCAGGAAGCACTGCTGAAAGAATGATGACTTAATTAAATGAACAGACATCCCACATTTATGGACTGGAAGACGATAGTTCATCCAACAGTGCAACATGGAATTGCCATATGACCCAGCAATTCCACTCCTAGGTATTTAGTTAACTGGAGTGAAAACGTGTCCACACAGAAGTGTATCCATGAATGTTCATAGCAGCAGCATTTGCAATAAGCCAAAAGGTAGAGACAGCTTGCAATAAGCCAAAAGGTAGAGACAGCTCAGGTATCCTTCAGATACCTAAATGATGGCATAGGTACAAGGGCCTATTATTCAAGCATGAAAGGGGGATGAATTACAGTCCTGATGCATGCTGCAACTTGGGTAAACCTTACAGACATTCTGCTAAGTTAAAGAAGCCAGATCCAAATGGTCACAAATTGTATGACTTCTTTTATTTGAAATATCCAGAATAGATAGAGATAGAAAGCAGATTTGTGACTGCCAAGGGATAGGGTGAGGGGAGGGGAGAGAATGGGAGGGATTATTATAAAGGTGAATGGAGTTTTCTTCTGGGTGATTAAAAAAAAAAATTGACACTAGAGAGAGATGGTGATTGCACAACATTGTGAATGTACTAAATGTCACTGAACCACACTCAAACGTTTAATTGTATATTATCTGAATTACACCTCAATAGGAGAAAACTGCTTGATTTTTAAGCAATAATCATTAAATAAATCAAAATGGAAAATTGTCGTTAATGCAGTGGAAAGAACAACAAAATGCAGCTCAAATCTAATCCGGTCCAACTCAATGAAAGCTGAATTCAGAGAGCAATTTATAGCCTTAAATGACTCAGTAATGAAAAAAAAAGGAAAACCCTTTTTTAATACCCTATTAAGCAATTAGAGGAAAAAAATTTTTAAAATTAGGGAAAAATAATTACCAATGATAGAACTGTGATTACTGCAAAGAATATAAAACAAAATATAATAAAAAGAGAAACTCAAAATCTGTTTCTTTGAAAACAATCTATAATCATGGAACCCCACCAAATAGCATTTATAAAAATAAATTCCCAATGGATTCAAGACTTTATGTAAAAAATATCAATATTTTAAAATAAAAAAATGATGTGACTAATAGAGGGATTAGATAAATGTTTTCTACCTAGATTAAAAGATAAAAATTCTCTACAGAAGAAAATACAGCTTATTTGCATACTTTATACATTAAACATGTATAAACATGATATAATGCTATAGATATAGATGCTCACATGTAATGATTATATAAAATGTTTCTATACAAAAACACTTGTGCAGAGAAGAGGCCATGAACACAAGGAGAAATAGGCATATCGGCAGAGTTTCAGGGATCCATGGGGAAGAAGATGGCTTGGTTCTGAGTGGAGTTTTACAGCTTCAGGCATCTCCTAATATAAGTAACTGGAGATGCTAAATTAGGCCACAGCCTCAAGCGTACAAATGCTGATCTTTCAGGTCTGTGTAGAGTGTGGCATGTCACAGCCCAGCAGGTACCTCATCTGAAAGCTGGGGACCAGGCTCATCCTGGGAAGTGATGGTCAAGGGCAGGAAAGGTCACCAGGGCCTGAAGAGATTCTTCCCGTCAGACCTGGCACCATGTGATGGCCAAGGCTTTTCCAACCCCCCACCCCCGGACCTTCAGAAACGAATATCCATGACACGTGTTCTCCTCTTCTCTATTTCCATGAACTGAATTTTCTAGATGGTTCCCACAGTGAGGTACTGTTCAGGCCCCAAGCCTTTGCCTGTTGACCACCATCTAGGGAAACACCACACAAGGAAACTTGCATGGTTTGGGTCCAGCCTTAAGGTAGAAAGGGCCAAGGCACCTGTTCCTTCCTTCTCACTGCCAACCTCAGCATCATATGCCCGGGGTGGTCCCTCAGTGAACTGGGTAGATCCCCGCCACTTTCCTACTGTTAGCAATGCATCATCTGAACCTCTCCTCCTGGAAGCTTTGTGGGCTCTTGGGAAGAGCGGGGAACTGTTAGTATCCCCTTACCTGTGACCACCTGGTGGGAACACCTTAATGAGCCTCTAAGCTGCCACAAGAAGCCCTCAAAGATACCACTAACAATATCAATTAACACAGATGGATGCAAGCAGTATAAGTACTGAGAACAATTCAGTGTGTCCACAGTGAAGCAAAATTAGAGAATTAATATCATAAATTAAAACAAAAAGAACACTTGCAACCAGGAACAAGAAACACATCCTAATAGGCAAGTGAGCCAAACATGTAACTAAATAATATTTATGGGGGAGCACATGCAAACATTAAAAAAAAGGGATAATGCAAATTAAAGATCTCTCTCTGTAATATATATATATATACACATATATATAAACATATACAATATAAATTCAGTAGATTGGCAAAAAATTTTGTGAAACAATCTGACAGTAACTAATAAAAGTGAAACAAACCCACATGGTGAGGTGCGGCAGTCCCGGTAGTGGGGTTCTCTCTCCCATGGGGAATGTACACTTATTACAATATTACTTAAAAGGACAAAAAATGGAAACAAAGGGAATTCCCTTACACAGAATGGTTGAAAAAACTGTATCTGATATGAAGCCAAAATGATGAGTGAGAATCACACATTTTGCATTTGTGTGGTAAGAACACTTAAAAATTGTTAAAAGGATAAATCTCACATTAAGTGTGCAGGACAGTGTTATTAACTGTAGGTAAAGTGTTATACAGCAGCTCTCTAGAGAGTATGCATCTTGCATAAATGAACCATACCTGTGGAGAGTTACGCTTTTTGAGAGGACAGAGTGACATTTGCCGATTTGGAACACGGTGATAACTCAAGACCAGATCCTGGATTCATACCCTGTGACTGAGCAAGTTTCTCTCCATTTCTCTCTCTCTCTTTTTTTTTTTTTTCAAAAATCCATAGAATCATATTGCCTGGCTTGTAGAATTGTGGGTAGGATTTGATAATATAAGCAAATCACCACAAAGTGTGCCTGGGAAGGGCAAACATCAAATACATTCATAGTTTTATTTTTGTTGTGAAAAATACAACTCTCATTCTGAGGCTATTTAGTTTCAGATGAATGAAAAAAACCAAAACCCCAAAATGCACTGAACACACATTAACACGAGATTTTGTTCTTTGCTTTCAAACCTCATGTCGAGCCAGGCAGGGGGAACATTTCACCACCACACATCTCACTGTTGCCAACCGGGAAATGTGAATTTTAACACTCTCCTATTGTTAAACATTGTATAAGAAGTATTTAAATAAAGCCTTTTCCAGAGTGATGGAGATTGCTTAATATTTGAAATTCATTAAGTATTCCGTTGAAGGCACGATGAGGGAGACTTCACTGAACTGAACCAATGAGTCTGAATGAAGTCTTCACACTAAAACCTTGAGCTTGTTAAAGCATCCTCTACCTTAATCCGCTGAAATAAAAGCTATAGATTCCCCATCTCACGAGTTCACAGACTTTCTTAAGTTGATGCTTAGGTTCCATTTGAGACACATAATACAAAAAAAAGAAATAAACTTGACTTTTGTCCTACATGTTATTTTCTCTACTTACGTTAACAGCCTGTCAGCCAGCATCAACCAAATCGATAAGAGGATTTGGGGCTTGAACAAAGTGTTTTGACATTACACATGACAATTATGCCACTTTTATTACTCTATTCTGTTCCATACAAATATCAATAAATACTGTACACTTTTCCTGATGATATCAATACAGTGATACACAGGGAGAGAAAATGGGATGGTGGGCGTGCCTGAGTAGGGACATCAAAACTCTTTAAGGACTACCAAAGACTAAGAAAAAATAGTATTGGGCTTCCCTGGTGGCGCAGTGGTTGAGAGTCCGCCTGCTGATGCAAGGGGCATGGGTTCGTGCCCCGGTCTGGGAAGATCCCACATGCCACGGAGCAGCTGGGCCCGTAAGCCATGGCCGCTGAGCCTGCGCGTCCGGAGCCTGTGCTCCGCAAAGGGAGAGGCCACAACAGTGAGGGGCCCGCGTACCACAAAAAAAAAAAAAAAAAAAAAGAAAGAATAGTATCAAAATATGTTCAAACCCACCAAATTGCACATATTACATGTGTGAAGTTTTTGTATATAAATTGCATCTCAATCAGGTTGTTAAATTAATCAGAAAATATTAATATATGGACACCCAGCTAATTAATGACACTTAGAAATAGTGTCCCTGGTTGATTGACTTGAGAAGGTTTTAATATTGTTTAAATGTCCATACTACCCAAAGCAATCTACAAATTCAATGCAATTCCTATCAAAATTCCAATGGCATTTTTCACAGAAATAGAATAATCCTAACATCTGTACGGAACCACAAGAGATCTCAAATAGCCAAAGTAATCTTTAGAAAGAACAAAGTTGGAAGCATCACATGCCTTGATTTCAAAGTATATTACAAAGCTATAGCAATCAAAACAGTATGGTATTGACATAAAAACAGACACATAGATCAATGGACCAGAATAGAGAGCCCAGAAATAAACCCATGCATATACAGTCAATTAATTTACAACAAAGGAGCCAAAAATACACAATGGGAAAAGGACAGTATCTGCAATAAATGCTGTTGGGAAAACCAGACCAGTATCTCACGTCATGAACAAAAGTTAACTCAGAATAGATTAAAGGCTTGAACATAAGACCTGACACCATAAAACTCTTAGAAGAAAACATAGGTGGTAAACTCCTTGACATTGGTCTTGGTGATGATTTTTTGGATTGGACACCAAAAGCAAAGTTAACAAAAGCAAAAATAGACAAGTGGGACTACATCAAGCTAAAAAACTTCACAGCAAAGTAAACCATCAAGAAAGTGAAAGGCAATCTATGGAATGGGGGAAAAGAGTTGCAAATCATTTATCTGATAAGGGGCTAATATCCAAAATACATAAAGAACTCCTACAACTCATTAGCAAGAAAAGAATCTAACTGAAAAATGAGCAGAGACTCCGAACAGACGTTTTTCCAGAAATCCACACAGATGGCCAATAGAGCCATGAAAAGATCTTCAACATCACTAATCATCAGGGAAGTGCAAACCAAAACCACAATGAGAGGTCACTTCAAATCTATCGGAATGGGTTTTATGGAAAGAAAAAAGAAACAAACAAGCAACAAGTATTGGCAAGGATGTGGAGAAGAGGGAACCCCTGTGCACTGTGTGGGGAGTGTAAATTTGTGCAATATAGAGATTCCCCCAGAAAAGCACAGATAGAACTAGCATATCACCCAGCAGTCCCACCTCTGGGTATTTATCCAAAAAAAAACGAAAACACTAATGTGAAAGGCTAGAGCCACCCCCAAAGTTCACTGCAACTTTATTTACAATAGCCAAGATGTGGGAACAACCTAAGTGTCCATCACTGGTTGAATGGATAAAAAAAGATGTGGTACACACACACACACACACACACACACACAGAGGAATATTATTCAGCCATAAAAAATCTAAAATTTTGTCACTTGCGACAACATGGATGGACCTTGAGGGCATCATGCTAAGTGAGATAAGTCGACAGAGAAAGACAAATACCACATGATCTCACTTATACATGGAATCTAAAATAGAAAAAAACCAAAACCAACCAAACAAAAAACAAAGCTCACAGATACAGAGGACAGACTGCTGGTTTCCAGGGGCAGAGGGTTGGGGGGGAGGGGTAGGTGAAATGCATGAAGGGGATCAAAAGGTACAAAATTCCAGTTATTAAAAAGAGGAGTGTAAGGTGCAACATGGTGACTGCAGTTAATAATACTGTTTTGCATATTTGAAAGTTGCTAAGAGATTAAATCTTAAAAGTTCTCATCACACAAGTCCTGGACTGAAGAACTTTGCACAAACGTGTGGCTATCAGCTATAGTTAAATGTATGTAGCACACAGTGTCCCAGGCACTGTTCTAAGCAGTTTATATATACTAATTCATTCCGTTCTAAACATACAAAACCATGAAGTCAAGCTATTATTGTCTCCATTTAAAGATGCGGTAACAGTCTCAGAGAGGCTGGTCACTTGTTTTCGTCCCAGCTGGAAGTGATGGAGGTAGAATCTGGTCCTCGGAAGTCTACCTCGAGGGGCCCGTATTTTTAACTACCACGTAGCACTGATTTATCCTTTTGATGGCCTGACTTTCATCATCCTCACAAACTTTTCACACATGCCTAAAGAGAGTATATGAAAAGAAGATACATTGAAACTTACTAAAAATGACGGCTACTTTTCATTTGAGTACGTAATATGTATTGAACACTGTCATGTACTTTGCATAAATATTTAGTTCCTATGACAAAACTAAGAGGTTATTAATATTTTCATTTTCAGGTAGGACCACCGAGAATGACGCTACTTGGAATTACAGTGCAATGTGGCACAACCTATATTTGAAATTAGTTCAATGCAACTCCAAGCTTAAGATTTTAACCTTTAAAAGAATAGGCTTGGAGGTCACTCCAGCCTTTTTGGAAGGAAAGGAAAATGTTGGTGGTTTCACAGGAATCGGTGCTCCTCGAAATATTATTTCCGCATTGCTAAAAATCCCTCTAATATCTAAAAAGAGCTGAGCCTTTTCTCTATGAAGGGGAAACCAGGAGACTGCTTCTGTTTTCGGGGGTCTGGGATAGGAATGAAAGCCAATGCGAGCAACAAGTGCATGGGTGGAAAGGAGAATAGTGGGCCCATCTTGGGTGGAAGAGATTACAGGGGAGACAAAGTCACTGGTGGGGAACCCCGGAGTGCCTTTGGGAACTCTCTCCTCATATTCCTTATTCCAAACTTCCCACCCCTCCTTTGTCCCCTGTCTGTGCCCCTCCACCACCAACCCGTTACGTTCCTGCTCTGCTTGTGACGGAGAAGAACAGACGTGACTCCACGTTGGATCTATTCCTTCAGCTCTGACCTCTGTGCTCTTGTCTCCTGTGCTTAGTCACCCTGGCTCTGCACTTTGTAAAGGAACGTTACCGAGAGCCTGAAATATACATAATAGCCCTTTCTCAAGGCTCTGCCTCCCAGGCTTGATCTTTAAAGGCAAGATCATTCATTAAAGGCGATTTCCATTCATATAGAGCTAAAAAGTTGCAGAACAGAAAATAACACGTGTCTTGTTACAGGTTTACAGGAACATTTTGACCAGACCTACACAGACAGCAGCAGGAACAAAGGATTATCACACCCCCTCCAGGGTCCAGCCAGCACCAAGGAGTCTGCAGCAACCAGCCACGCCATCTACCTTTCTAGTCTAGAAGAAGCCTGAAGTCTCACCCTGGTCAGACAGTTCTTTGGGACACTAGTCCGCCCACCCGCCATCTTCTCGGTCTGCTGGCTTTCTGAATAAAGTTGCTGTTTCTTGCCCCAACACCGTGTCTCTGGATTTACTGGCCTGTCACTTGGCGGGCAGCATGAGCTTGGACTCAGTAACACACTGAGGAGCTAGAACCTCTTCCACAGGGAGGAGATAGAAAAACGCGGCCAAACAAAGACTGGACGTGTGTCTCACATTCACAGTGGGGACAAACATACCTTTTTCCCCCGAGACACGTCGTTTTTTTGTCACTCCTTTCATTCCGTATGTATTTATGAGTGTCTCCCACATGCCAGGCACTGAGGCCGGTGATGGACACACAAAGATATATCACAATTCTAGGGTTGGACATCGAAACTTGTGGACCATAGGGGTTCTGGGGTCCCAAACAACAAACCAACCTGCCTTTCAGACTCTCGGCAAGCATTCCAGAAAGATTTTTTTTTTCTTTTATTCAAATGCTCATGAATCTGAATTGCCGGGTATACACCTGAGAGACCCAGTGAAGAATATGTGTTGAATCTGAATATGTATTTTCCACCCCAAGAAGAACAGCACTAATGAGCTCTATTGAAGCACGGGGGGAGCTGATGGCGGAGTGGTGGGTCATACAGCCCTGGCAGGCACACGGGCTGACTCAGGGCGACTGCCAGATGATAATAACTTCTTCCATTTGGCCAGAGGGATACGTCTTAAGGGAGCAAAGTATCACTCTGTACGGTGTAAAATCTCGAAATAGTTTTGTTTGCTTTTCTTTCTTTTTGCTTCCTTAAGCACTTGAGATGAAAACCGTGGAAGACAAAACTGTTTCTGATAGGATGCCATCCTCCAAAGATTGAAAGTATCACATCAATATTGCAACACAAGTGGTGTCAGAAAATGGAGCGGAGTTTGTGCCTGTATATACCAGACTCGACACGGTATCTAAATTTTTAGTTACTGTGTTTCTGGAAGGGAAAGGGCACCATGGCAATAACTCTGCAAGCAAATTAATGAGCATTCTGCCCCTTTGATAAGCAACTACAATCATTATATGGGGGGAAAGAAACAACCTAACTCAGAAATGCACATGCAGACTTTCAGAGAGATTACACTTGTTTTTATATGAAGAGATTTTATATTACAGTGTTAGTTATAGATGAGGAGGTAGCAAAAGCGTTTCTGCTTTTGAAAACTCTTGTCTATTTTTTAAGCTTGCTTCTTGAGCATTAACGTTTTAGTTGTTTCAACTTCCAGAAAACCAGAACGGAGGCAGAAAAAGAAGCAAAAACCTGGGAAGGAGGTTTAGATTTTTGACATATCTATTTTGTTTCTGAATTGAATTATCATTAAAATTGTTCCTATTTATCATTAACATTTGTAGAAATGTGTTCTCTGGTTGTAGATTTATTATTCATTTACTTACCTATCCATTTATTTTTTTAACCTACTCATTCTTTACCCATTGGCACCCCTGGCTTTGGAATAATCTAAAGGGGGCTTACAAAACATTGTAAAACAAGAATTAGAATAGAGAAAGAAAAAGATGGAGGAAATGGACCAGGACGTACATGAGGGTCAGAAATGAGGCTTTTACACGAGCAAAGATCCTGTATGGTGGATTTGGTGGGTTTCACAAAGCACACTCATGCCCCACTGCAAGGAGAAAACACGGTTATGATGTTATATCTGTGATCCACACCAGGAGGGCCAGCAGAGGGAATTTTATAACAGGTAAAGGGTAATTAGATAATAATCACAAAGGCGACAGAGATCCACTGAACTTAACATTCCAATACCCTGTCAGTCATGCAGCAGTATCGCTAGAGCAGTGATCTTGGTGTAGGACCCGTAAACTCCGTGTGACCCATCATTCTCCCATGTGTCTCCTGCCTTCTTCACTTTGGGGTTGTTTCATCCATGTTTCCCACTCCCCACCTCCTTAGCTCGCCTTGGGCTTCTCAAACTCAGCCCTTAATAAGAGTTTGTCATATACGTCTACTCGTTATGACCTATTGCCCCTTCAAAATTCAAAACTTTAATGTGAATGTAAGAAATCACAGTGAATCTTTAAAAAAAAAAAACCGCTGAAAAGGACATTTCCAATAGTTTTTGTGTCTCTTAATTTGAAAATAATTTGACCTGATGCCCCCGATTACTGAATATTATTTACCACTTATTTAATTTATTGGGGGTGGCATGTCTTTACCTATTAGACCACAGTGCTAGTTCAGCAGGTAAGTTCCCTTATGCTATATACCTGAAGGGAGAACGTTTTGAATCGACAATGGAAATACGTTCACATTTGGGGACATGTTCGGTTTCGTCATGGGAAGAAGTGCAGGAACCTGGTACTATTTTCTGGTTTCTTTACAGACCAAGTGATGCTAAGACAGACTTCCTGTGTTATGATTTATACAGTGTCTACTCTGCCTTTCTCCCTGTCATCATTCGTCAGATGTCTGGGTGTGTCGTGAAGCCCAGTAGTAGCATTTGATCATATGGCGCTGGCACAACTGTGAAATAAAATAGGCTCTGTTAATGATAATGGGTTTTTAAAGATATTTAATCCCTTGCAAGGGGCCTTCTGGGCGCCTCAGTAAACACATCTATCTCACGGTGATCATCTCATTAAGCAAATGGGCTGGGCTGAGTGGGAAATATACAGGTTGCTCAAAATGAAAATGACAGAACCACTTTCCTAGGACTCACACCTATTTTTTTTTTTTACAGTGTATCTATCACATGTTGCCTTTATTTATGAATTTTCATTTCAGTCATGGAATGTAATAACCAAAACAAATATTGTTTTCTCTTCTCAGAATCAGGGAACATCAATATACTAAGTGTCATCTAATAAGGGATTTTGCAAATGATATTCTCCAAATCCTTAAAATGTATTAGAGTTTCAAAATATAATGTATACTTTCCCCAGTCATTCTACAGCCTAAAACTACTGTGTGTCTAAAATGCCCCAAGCACAAGGCTAGGCATTCACTGCATATAGTAAGGAATAAGTTTTCAACATCTGGGGCAATTTTTAATTGTTTTTAGAGACTTTCATTCCTATAAACTACCAAGAAAATTTAAAGATGAAGATTAAGCCATACCATTTAGAAAATTATTTGTAGACTTGAAGGATTTTATTATTGACAAAGCAAAAAATTGATGGTAAATATTTTCTTAAATATTAATTTAAATATTAATATATTGAAGTATTTAATTAAGAAATCAAGAGGCTATGATAAAAGCTCATAGAGAAATCATTTAACTGTTACTGTTTTTCATTCATAAAGAGGTTTAAAAGAGTGGCTCACACAATTGTGGCACTGACATGGTTGAAATATGCAGGGCAGGCATATTTCAGCTGTGGAAAATGGATAACCAACAAGGACCTACTGTATAGCACAGGGAACTCTGCTCAATGTTATGTGGCAGCCTGGATGGGAGGGGAGTTTGGGGGAGAATGGAAACATGTATATGTATGGCTGAGTCCCTTTGCTGTGTGCCTGAAGCTATCACAACACTGTTAATCAGCTATACTCTAATATAAAATAAAAAGTTAAAAAAATAATAGAATAGAATAGAAAATAGGAAAACATATAATAACCGGGATAATTACTGTTCCTGAAACTATCACAACATTGTTAATCGGCTATACTCCAATATAAAATAAAAAGTTACAAAAAAAAAAAAAGAAAGAATTTCTTCTTCTTTAGGAAACCTCAGTCTTTGGAATGGAGACCTTCAACTGATTGGAGAAGGCCCACCCACATTATCCAGGGTCATCGCCTTTACTTAAAGTCAACTGACTGTAGTGTTTAATCAAGCCTACAAAATACCTTCACAGCAATATCTAGATACATGATTGACGAAATACCTGAGTGCTATAGTTAACATATAAAAACTTATCTGGCTAAGTTAACATATAAAACTAATTATCACACATAGTGTAGAATTAACCAGTGTAGACAGATACTATATGAGGGGTTAAGTATCACATCAATAGATTTGAAGCCATAGATGCCAACGTCAGCAAGCATCCAATTGAGTATTTCTGCTTCCAGTTCTTAACAACAATTCTGTTTTTAGTGACAGTAGAACATGCATGGTGATAGGGGGAGGGGTCTGTGCATATTTATCCAATGAGCACTGATTATTCATATGGGATTAGGGTTACTTTGTAATAACAACACTGTAATAAAACGAGAGCCATTTATACCGAATGTCTGTCTGAAGCATCTTAAACTCCTCTCTCCTGCCTCAGACCCTCACAGGTGATAAAGGGGTAACACCACCCTTTAGGGTGGTTTGGACAATTCAAATCCTTTCCAAAATGTATTAAATTATTTTGAAAAATGTCAATTGTGCTATAATTCTCGCTTCACACATGAGAATTCAGAATTCAAGCAAAACTGAACATAAATCTAAAAGCTACAAAAAGATGGGGAGAAAATTCCCCATCTTTGTTAATATAACACATCATTCTCTCTGCTTCTCAGCGTAATACTCATCCTCTTGATTAAATCAAAATACTTCTCCAGGTAAATCACTGGAGAAAAATGATGTTCCCAAGTTATTTAGTCGCCCCAGCATTGCAGTTTCAGAATATTTCCCCAAACACCAAGTTTTCCCAGATACTCATCTTTGACACGATGAAAAATGCCATTTAAAAAGTCTAGCCACAGATTCTTTATTGTAAAGACTCTGGTCTTGCTCTGTAAGAACACTAATTGATCTACTTTTACCCAAGATGTCAATAAAAACGCTTTGAGATTAATTCACTCTGGCACCATTTCTAATATAAAATCTATCTGTGGTAGTCTCTAAACAGATAAATAATAATAATAATAATGGAAAAAAAGCAAATGTCAGAAAGAAAAGGTAGTGGTGATACTTGTGTGGCTATTTCCTATGTAACGTGTCAAGATTCGGCCCCTGGTCTTTCACGGAGGTGTCAGTATCAGTGATGATGAATTGGGTTTTTAGTATTTGCTCCTGGAAACAATATTAAACAAACAAAAGCACCATTATGAGAAGCAGAAATCTTCCTCTTCTGTCTTAAAACAGGGACTTCTTTAGTCATCGCTGAAGAACACATGGATTGTGTATTTATTTACTAAAATAATTTCTTCTTTCCTTCTCTGAGACACTTACCAGAGGAACAGTGGTGCTGCCTCAGTGCAAATCTCCGTAAGGATCCATGTGGTTTTGTTACCTTCATGTGTGTTCCCGGCGATCCTGGGCAGCTGAGAGGACACTTGAGCTTCCCTTCCCAGAGCTCCCTGGAGTCAGGGCCGGCCGTCCCTGCCACTGCGTCCGGTCCACACACCTGCTCCATTACGTTGGTTGAATGAACACCCATCCTAAATTGGGTTATTTTGCTTCTGTGACGGTTTTCTTCCGTTCAGAGACAGACCTCTCCCTCCAGATCTGGTCACTGCTAGATCCTTCTGTTGTGAAATCGCCACCCACTTTGGACTCAGAAGACTTGTTCCGGTATCCACTTTTCAGGGCGGTGACTCCACGTTGGGTCTGAAGTAGCCCAGGGTGTTGGTGACACACACAGTGTCATCCGACAGGCGTGGATTCCAGTTGGAGCTGCATCACCTCTTTGCTGTGTCACGGGGGGTGAGACTATCCATGCCCCTCATGTCCCCTTCCTCTTGCAATACCAAGGGTCCTAATCACACCAGCATCAGTAATAATAGGCTGACCGCCTAGAGAGGTGTGTAGGGATCCTGATTTCACACCGTGGAGAGCAAACAGATCCGTGACGTGGAGACACAGGAATATGTCGCCACTCAAGTGAAAGCGAAGGGAAAGGAGTGCCGATGTAAAGGGGTTGGCCTAGAGGGACATGGGCAGTGACTGGATGGTGGGGATGGGGGTGGGTGGAGTCACGCAGATTCTCTCCTGATCAGACTACAGCCCTCGGGCACTCCAAGTGGCCTGTATCTGCATTACAATAATCCGCAATTATTTAAATATCGAGGGCAATCAGTTTTCTTTTACACTTTACATGCTGCAACGAAAGAGGAACAATCTCCCTTACTTCGTATGTATTAGGCTACACAGTCTCTGAAGTCAGCGTTTGTTTTTATTTCTCTTTATTTTTTTCCCCTAAATATTTTGCTCAGTATTTTGAACACTGTAGTTTTAATCATTATTTAATAAATGAAAGAATGAACACATTTAATGAATGGCAAAGCTGCCATATCAGGGGCTCTCATGCAGCTAAGCCAGTTAAATGTGTTTGGAGAAACTGGGGTATTTATTTAGTAATACGTTCATGTCCTGTACCGCACGGTTCTCAATTAGCTTGAAAATAGCTCACAAGTCCCATATTACCCAATTTAAGACAAATATCTCTTAATTTAAAATTGTGCATTGGAAATATTTGGGGTTTAAATTTTTAAACGTAGAATGCTTTCTACTTCAGCAGATAAAATCCGCAATAGTTTAATTTAAACACATTAAAATATGCTGAGTAAACAAAAATATGAGGTTTATGATAAAACATGGTGAATGGTTTCACTTAAAAATTAAAGCTATATGTGTGTGTAGCTTAACATATATGTTTCTATATATAATTTTGCTGTCAAAACAAAAGTGATATGCATATAACAATAGTTTATTGTATATATAGCAACCTAAGTTAGACTAAAACTTAGTATTCTGTAGTCAATACTGCATAAAACTTCTGTTTTTAAACAAAATTAAATAGAGTCTTAAAATTTTAGTTTAAGAATTGAAGGTCTATGTGTTAATTTATTCCTGGAAGAATTCCTAACTCACTCTAGCCTTCATTTTCGCCCTCTTAAAAGACGTTTGTTGAATTTCAAAGGTATTTAGTCAAACAGAAGGACTTGAGCATTACTAGAATACACAAAGAAACTTCATGCTTTGCATAAATTATTGTCATTAATGGCACTGCATGAGGTTGCTTGCTTGAATAACTTTTTTGTCAACAGTAAAAAGAACTTACTTTCAGAAGAGAAGTTGTGCTGAAAACTGGCAGAAGAGGGTGACAACTCATTTTCATCTTAACAAATAAACCTTAAAGTTTTTTTTTTATTCAAGTTGTTTTTTTAAAGACCATGTAAATCAGAGTAATTTCCTAAATTATACTTTTTGCTAATATTCCCTTTGAGATTTAGAGCTTATGAACTAACATTCTTCAAGCAAACTGGTGAAAAATCCCAGGAAAAATCCCATAGTCACTATACAGTGGGTCTTCCCGGGACTTATGTGACTATTTGCACAAGCTAATTCATATGCATTGGCTTTAATTCTGATATATTATCTAGAGCAGGTCCCCTGTTCTGACTCAGGCCTCGTTAGCCAGTGGAAAGAGAAGCAAATGCTTCGCCCGCGGTGCTCCAGCTGGGAAAGAAAGAAACATGCACCACCAGGACATGGATGCACTGGAGAAGTCCTCCGGGTTCATTTCCTTACCCCTTCAAATCCCAAATGTGACTCTGGAGTTAGCTGCAAGAAAAACACTCTTTACATTTATTATGTTTCGGATTTCCCTATATGTTCATCTTAAAACTGGCCACAGTTATTAAAGACAGGACATTTTTAGAAATCCGTTTCAAGGTACTTGCAGGACATCCTGGGTCTTTCACAAAACGCTAATGTACTCAAACATTTTTTTGTTGAGAATCCCTTAAGCTCACAAGTTGAGTCATATGTGGTTCTTTACTAGTAGGGTTTCTACCTTTAAAACAAGTGTGATTATGCCTCATCCATGCTTTGAATCAGTGAAGTAAAATCCTGTTTTACATACAGTCCTCTTGGCTTTGTTTGTTCTCAACATGTATCCATGTGAGGTCATCGCAGACAATCTGTGCCATCGTTTTTTTTATTTTTTCATTTATTAAGTTGAGATGCTAATTTCTACTTATATACTGTATGATCCCAACTATGTAATGTTCTGGAAAAGACAAAACTATGGAGAGAGTAAAAAGATCAGTGGTTGCCAGGGGTTGCGGGGAAGAATGAATGGGCAGGGCACAGAGGACTTTTCGGGCAGAGAAACTACTCTGTATGAGACTATAATGGTGGATACCTGTCATTACACATTTGTCCAAACCCACAAAGTGTACAGCGCCAAGAGTGCACCCTGATGTAGACTATGTACCCCTATTAGGTAACAATGATGTGTCAATGTGGGTTCACTGATTGTAACGAATGTACCCCTATGATGAGGGATGTTGATAATGCGGAGGCTGCATGTACAGGGGCAGGTGGTACACGGGGAAATTTGGATACGAGCCTAAAACCACTCTAGAAAATTGCCTTTAAAAAACTGCATTTTTGCTGAGTCATAGAGCCTGAAGGTCACAGAGCAGAAAGCTTTCAATTTCAGGCCTTACAATTAATTACCATTTTTATAAGAAATAAGTGCTTTTAAGATCTTTTAAGATGGCATCATTTAGGGAAGAATAAAATGCTAACATGAAGAATGAATTCAATTTTAGACAGAAACAGGAGATGCTAATTAGAGAATGATTCTAGAATAAAAACAGGGGAGGTCTAAGTGAGTAATGGGTAGGGGCTAGAAACGTGTCCCTTCTTGAAGAGGCTCTTACGCACCTTACATATATGATCTCAGTTACTAGGATGGCGAAGGAGAAAAGGCCTAAGACACGGCAGTGTGAAATTTGCCAGGCTGCCCGCCCATTGGCTGAATGATTTCCCTTCCGTATTTAATCAGTATGGTACAGATACAAACAAATACACGGAAGCGTAAGTGGTGAGCGAAGAAGAGAGAAAGCAAGAAAATCTGTCTCTTTCAAATTTATAAACATCCAGGTATTGCAACTTTTATACAATTTTGATTTTTTCCATTTCTTCTACTGGTATACCAGGAGGAATAGAAGACCTAGTTCTAGGGGATAAATAATGGGTTTGGATATTTTTAGGCTTATTTTATCGCTGGTTTCGCTTCTAAAAACGCTGGCTTGCAGTATTTGGCATGTACGACTCATATTCATTATTTTTTCAATTAGCCTGCAAGGTCCTCGAGGGCAAAGACCACGTGTTGTGTTCCTTGGTATCTACTACCTCATCTTGTGTGGTGCCTGGCAGGCTACAGACATTCACACACACACACACACACACGCACAATTGGATTGGTAAGTCTGTCAGTGGATCTCAAGATATTACTTATCGTACACCTGAATCAAGTCTATAGAGATAATAATTTAAGCTGTATCATGTCACATGCAACATATTTGATGTATCATCTGTTTTCAATTTGAGCTAAATGCCAGTGGACTGAATTAAGAGGTCGGTGGTACAATAGAAAATGATCCAGAGATAATTTAGGTTCTCCATCCAATTCTACAGCGGTGAGGATCAGTCTCACACTCTAGTCACCTGGTGAAATGATGAAATATTCTCAAAGGCAGTTTGGGACTGGTAATCCAGGTATCAGAGCCAGACATGAGAAAGTCATTACACAAAGGAACAAAGGCTATAATTCTTGTAAAAGAATAGAAAATAGCTTTGTCTAGTTCCACCTTCTTATTCTTTAAAACTTTGACGTTTCCCTTTCCAACTTCTAGCTTGAGTGTCTGCGTTGCTTTGGGCTTTTCCACTCCAGATATTTTTCGCTTCTGATCTCATGCTTTCTGCTTTTCCTCCTTGCACTCCTCTCCTCTTTGTCCCTTTCCTTACATGAGTGGAGATGGCTGTACACCGCTTCTTTGTGCCCCTGAACTTGGAGATATGGTGTTACTGCCTCGCAGCCCCCAAGGTGGGCTCCTACTCAACCTGCCATCGCCCGATGGTTTGAGTCCCTCATCTCAACTCTTCGTCTGCTCAAAGGAAGGGACAGAAGGAAAGCTGTCACGATACATGTGCTGCTGGCGTGGATGGAGGATTAAAAAGGAAACAAATGAACGAAGCACATGTGAGCTCAGCAAACGTCACCAGCTCGGTCTCTGTGTTTAGCATCTGATAGTTTACAGGAACGTGGGTTCCTTTTATGGGTGTCACTCGCCTTTCACTTCTCTCTCTGCTTCTAGCCAACAACTGTGCTTTGTCAGTAGACAAAGGGTTAAACTCCAAAGGGAGGGGAACGTGAGAAGCTGACCCAAAGGTGAAGCCAGCAAAGATCAGGAAGGAAGAATGGTATTTAGTATTATATATACGTTAGCTCCCTTTTTATGTGAGTCTAATCTGTTTCGGCATCCGTCTTTCGAGGGAAGGAAAGGAACGTATCAGGGAAGGAAAGGAACGTATTAATGAAAGCATTCCCTTTTCTCGACTAAGAATTTGCCAGAACATTCTTTCGTACTTTATTCTCTTCCCCAGCTGTAGGTAGTACAGGTATTGCCTGGACGGAGGGCTAGGAGCCCCGTGCTTCTGAAGAGGACGCTCACCGTGGAAACCCAATGAGGCTGAGGTTCTCCTTCCTTCCTCTGTCAGCAGGCGAACACACCTGTTAGCCAATAGAATGCTTCTTTCGCTATAAGGATCTTTTTAGTCGAATGTGTCTTGCATATAAAGCATACTCAGTTAACCAACATACTGCCTAAGGCCATTGTTCAGATGGTAAGAAAGTTTTAACAATTATAGAGACAACAGGTCATTTGCTACGGAAGATGGCTTTCCCTACGCAGGACGCAGAATGATGTTTTACTATCCTAACCGCTACCTCCTCTGTGTACGTACGCAGAGAAATAAATGCTTAGTTAGTGTTAGCCCCTGTGCTTGCTCTTATCACAAGATCTACGGATGCAAAGTATTTATACAGCTGCAACGATGATGGGTGGGAGGATTTGGAATTATAAGAAAAAAAGAAACAGAAAAACACTGATCCAATGGGCGTCCATATTTGGCCATTAATTATCTTTGACCACACTGTCTTTTCCTTTCAAGTAAGAGTCATATAATTCAGATTTTTAAACAATTTCTATGATAAAAATATTATATTCCATAATGTTTTATTTCAAAATTTTCAAGGCCTGAAACCCACCACTCTTCTTTATGCAAAACCTAATGCAGAAATGCAATTAAAAAAAAAAAGATTGCGCAGCAAACAGAACTATCGACAAAATGAACAGGCAGCCTGTGGAATGTGAGAAAATATTTACAAACCACAGATGCACTAAGGGGTTAATAGCCAAATTATACAAGGAACTTATACAACTCAGTAGCACAAAAACAAACCAATGAAAAATGGGCAAAGGTCATGAATAGACATTTTTCTAAATAGACATCCAAATGGCCAAGAGGTATGGACTTGAGGACACGGGGAGGGGGAAGGGTAAGCTGGGACAAAGTGAGAGTGGCATGGACGTATAGACACTACCAAATGTAAAACAGAGAGCTAGTGGGAAGCAGCCGCACAGCACGGGGAGATCAGCTCGGTGCTCTGTGACCACCTAGAGGGGTGGGATACGGAGGGTGGGAGGGAGACGCAAGAGGGAGGAGATACGGGGATATGTGTGTATGTAGAGCTGATTCACTTTGCTGTACAGCGGAAACTAACCCGCCCTGTAGAGCAATGATCCTCCAGTAAAGGCGTTAAAGAAAGAAAGTGCTCGACGCACTAATCATCAGGAACATGCAAATCAATACGACACTGAGACATCATCTCACACCCGTCAGGATGTCTATTTAAAAAAAAAGAGGAGATGATAAATACGGGCAAAGATGTGGCAAAAGAGGAACCCTGGTACACTCTTGGTGGGAATAAAAACTAGCACAGCCACTGTGGAAAACAGTATGAAGCTTACTCGAGAAATGAAAACTACAACGACCATATGAGCCAACAGTTCTACTTCTGGGTACGTATTCCAAAGGAAGCAAACTCACTACCCTGAAGAAATATATGCACTCTGATGTTCACTGTGGCATTATTCCTAATAGGCAAGGTATGGAAACACCAACCTAAGTGTCCATCGATGGTGAGTGGATACAGAAGATGTGAGATACACACACACACACACACACACACACACACACACACAGAGAGGAATATTATTCAGCCATAAACAAAGAAAAAAACCCTCTCCATGTGTGAGTGACAACATGGATGAACCTAGAGGACATTATGCTAAGGGAAAATAGCCAGACAGAGAAAGGCATACTGAATGATATCATTTATATGTGGAATCAAAAAGAAATCTTAAGTCAAACTCCTAGAAACAGAGAACAGAATGGTGGTTGCCAGGGGTTTCAGGGGTGGGGGAACTAGGGAGAGGCTGGTAAAGGGGGACAAAGTTTCAGCTACAAGATGAAGATTAGTAAGGAATGATGAGCTAATGTATAACATGGTGGCTATAGTTGGTAATACAGTATTATATAATTGGAATTTGCTAGGATAGTAGAAATGAAGTGTTCTCAACGAAAAACCTGTAAATACATGAGGTGAGGAATGTGTTAATTAACACTATAGTGAATCCTGTCATGACATGTATGTATATCAAAGTCATGTGGCACACTTTAAATATATTACAATTTTGTCAATTATACCTCTACAAGGCTGGAAAAATAACAGTAAAGGTAAACACAGAGCAGGTCGGGCTGAACGTGGGGAGATGAGGAGAACGGATCTTCCCAGTTGGCTCCACGCCCCGTCACCTGGCCTCCCGTTGCAGCTGCACAGACTGCACGGAATTTAAAATCCATTCACCTAAACTGTAGCTCACGCCTCCGCCGCTTCCACACAACACGACTGGCCGTATTGGCAGCCAGTGGTGTGTAAGACCCCAGTCTGTAAGCTCGTGTTTGTTTGTTTGTTTGAGTTTTAAATCCTTGTAAAAGGGGGTTAATCAGAGGAAATCGCTATACATGGGGATTGGCAACCATCCCTACTTCACTGTAGTGTTGTAGAGCTTAAATAAGATGGCACACCGAAAGCACGCAGGGCCAAAGTGAAAGAAAGGGAAGAAAAGGGAAAACAGAACACTTACAACGTGTGGTGACTCTCTCTACTGGCACTTACTCCCTAGCATGGAGGTGCTTAGTGACTGAGAATTATACATAGTTTCCTACTTACCGGGAATACATATATAAGTAAGTATATATATACATATATAATAATATAGTTACTATACATAACTTAATAGGAATATATCTGAATATGTATATAAGTATATATATACATATATAATGATATAATTATAATTATATATATAACTTATTGGGTATATATGAATATGCATATGTATAAGTATATATACATATATAATTATAATTATATATATAACTGAATGGGAATACATAAATAGCTACATATGTAAGTGTATATATATATATATATATATACATATACAATGGAATATTACTCCGCCATAAAAAGGAATGAAATTTTGTCATTTGCAACAACATGGATGGACTTGGAGGTAATTACGCTAAGTGAAATAAGTCAGAGAAAGACAAATACTGTATGATATCACTTATATGTGGAATCTAAAATATACAGGGCTTCCCTGGTGGTGCAGTGGTTGAGAGTCTGCCTGCCGATGCAGGGGACACGGGTTTGTGCCCCGGTTGGGGAAGATCCCACATGCCACGGAGTGGCTAGGCCCGTGAGCCATGGCCACTGAGCATGATATAATTATAATTATATAACTTATTGGGAATATATATATGAATATGTATATATGTAAGTGTATATATACATATACTGATATAATGATAATTATATATAACTTATTGGGAATATATATGAACATGTATATATTTAACTGTATATATATACATATACAGTGATATAATTATAATTATATATAACTTATTGGGAACATATACTAACTATATACAAAATTATATATATAATCTGTGTATATAACTGTATATGTGTAGTTTTATACACATATGTTTTTACAAATACATAAAACCTGTATATACACACACACACACACACACACATATATACAGATTTTTGTTTGCAGTAAACTATTTTTTTTTGGAGTAAAATGGTAGTAAAATGGTGTCATTTCTTCACAGGAAAATTCCCAGGGAACTTCAAACTCTGTCTCCTCCCTAAAAGCATATAAGTGCATTGTATATTGAACATATTTACTAGGGAAGGACTTTGCAAACATAGAAGCAACACTGTAAAAGAAGACAATCACTTTCTTGCTTCCAGACACATTTTGCTTCCTCAGTCCACGGTGTTCTGACTATCGCCTCTTAGGGGGAACCTTTCTAGACTCTGGATTGAGTAGCAAGGAGGGTGGCACATAACCTACTTCACTGTGGGTCGAAGCAGCCTGGGAAACCCAAATAAGCAAAACAAGCTGCGACCTCTCTAACTGTGATTTGCACAAAGCAGTCTCAATGGTCAGCATGATGACGGCCTAGGCAATGGAATACTAAAGCCTAGGTTTCTATAACGTCACCTTTTGGCATCCAGAGAGAAAAAGGTTAAACCTGGCTTCGAAACAGTCATGGCCATCTCGTATTTCACAGCCCAGGAGCCATGACAAAGAGGACAGAAGATCATTTTTATGACGATGAATTTTGAACTTCAGTAAAGAAAAAGACATCCACAAAAAGAGTGAGTACAACCATTTTGGCAGTGGAAACATGCACGGGGGGAGCCTGCAGGATGAGCAACAGCTGCCCGTGAAGTGCATGTGTGAGCCCTGCTGGTCATGTCCTAGCCCTTCCCAGTATAATGCAGAGGTCCCAAGAATCACTACCTCTATGGCAGTTAGGAAATAAATATCCTAACAAAACTCTGTGTGCAAGGTCAATGGAGACTAAGGAAAAGCCCTGCTCCTGAGGAATGTAGCAAAACTCTTTAATTCCAAATTAATTCCAGATTAATTCCAAATTGCTGGATTGGGTGAGCTCTAGGAAGAAACCACGTCTGAAATGAGGAGCTGGAGGGATACCAAGAAACTCTGTCCCTGAAAACTGTTTTCCAAAACATTTTCCTTTAAAGCTTTAGAGCTCCTATTCCAGAGATCAATTTTTTTCAGCGAAGTGCTTTTCCCCTAGTCAGGTCCTATTTTAAAACAGAAATGCCGCCACGAAAGGGGTGAACGCCCCCAGGGAAAGAATTTCTCAGAAGCTTTCTCTGTGCTAGAATGAGCATCTCTGGGAAGCTTGTGATTCTTCCCCAGGTGGAAGGAGTAAAGGGAGAAGCTCTGAGATGAGGACACGGGTAGAGACCAGCTGGCGGCCAAAGCAGGGCCAACCAGACCTTCACCTTAAGCAGCTGTTAGTGAGTGAACACAACCGCAGCCCTTTCTTAGCTTGAACAACACCTACGTACTCTGTCTGCACATGCAGTGGTTTTGCAGCCCTGAGCTAGTCTAAGGGTGTCCCAACATCTGTCTCAGAGGCTGGGGTAGATGTCACCACCCGCCCCTAACCAAGTGCGCAGAGGGCTGACACGGCCCATCCTGGATCGCCAGGACCGGAGGATACGGGCAGCCACAAACACAGCTTTGCACTCTCACCCCGGGCAGAAGCAACTCCCAACGCTCCCGCTAATTCATTCGCTGTATCCCGTAAAGAGTGACTTAAATACTTTCAATGATGTCCTTTAATTAAGTCTCTGCTAATTTTCAAAATGGGATGTGTGATGCTGTTTTCTCATCTTAAATCTCCTTGAAGTTTCTTAAAGGCCAGGAGTCAGCCTTACATTTCATTTGCTTTGCCTGCAAGTAACATCCACTGCAAGTAACACATGCTCAGTGCCCAGGGTCTTCACTCCAGAATATGAATCTAGAATCTGATGCAGGCGAACTTTACGTTTCTAGAAGTACAGCCATCTCTACTCCTTGATTTTGCTTGTGGCTGCGCATCCTAAAGCATTCCTAACCTCAGAATGTATCTTCTTTGAAAACTCAGATAAGGGGGGGTGACAACTGCTTGCCTCTGCCTCCAGTACAAAGTCACACCTCAGACGTCTTTCCCTTTTTGTATCCTCAGGACGCGTGTCAGGACCAGGTCCACAGGGCAGGACCCTCCTCCTCCCACTGCTGCCAGGGCTGGAGGGACGGTGTTGTAGCTCAGCACCCACAGCGGATCCACAGGTAACCGGATGCTTGAAGAGCATGAGAACACGTCAGCCTCGTAGCCACGTCGGAACACAGGTGGTAGAAGGACTGAAACTCTGTTCCAACCTAACTTGGGCTAAAATTAAATCGCGATTTAAGTGACGGCTACATTTTAAAGGTCTGAATGTTTTTGGTATGACGACATGAACGGGTATTACTGATATATCAAATGATGATTTTGACAATAAAACAACCATCTGAACCTGGTGTGAAAGAATCATATATAGTGTCATTTTAATTCATGGAAGATGAAATCTGACATTCCCCCAGGAGAAAGGGGGATGCTTAAAGGAAACGTGCACCAACAAGAGAACTTCTGGAAGGTTGTCAGACTACCATGCAGAGAGTTAGGTAGTTTTTAAAAAGCAGCTCATTTTATTCAAACAGTCTCACCTGGCGTTTTGTCACTCGGGAAAAGTTGTTAGTCAACATGTGATCGAGCTATTTGACAAAAATGCCATTTCCCATGTACTGTATTAATCATATCGAGTTACTCAACCACTGAGTAGCCTGTGTTAGATGCAGCTCTGAAATTAAAGACGTGTTTACGCAGGAGGTCTTGAAATTTTCAAACATGCTCGAAAATAATGACTTTTCTTGTGACAGGCAGTGGTCAGATAGGAAGTTGTCAGTCGTGTGGGTTTTCTCTTACAGAATCACTGCTTTGCCCAGAGCACCTCCTAGCTTAATCAAGTAGGAAGCCCAGCAGAGTGCAGTGGGTCCTGAACCCTGAAATCTGCTTTGTAAGCATAGATGCACCGCAGTGAAGACAGCAGCCCAGCCCAGGAGAAGGTGTCGCTAGTAGCTCATCTGTGACTACGCAGGAGACTGCAGTCCTGGGAGACGGAGCTGTTCCGGCTCTGCCTGCCACAAGCACGTGGCCATGAGAATCCTCGGGTCTGTGCTTACTCGAGAAGCAGCTGCAAGGAAATTCACCATCGTTGACATCAATTAAGGACCCCGAGGCCAGATTTTCATGTTTCGCAATTGAAGCGCTGCTGTGGACCCGACCAAACTCTGAGCAAAAGGGAGGAAGGAACACTTCCAGGGAAATTGTCAAGGAAATGCTGGTCCGTCAGCGTCAAGTGGACCTCTACAGGCTTCAGCTTCTCAATTAGCTTTGGGAACGTCCGATGAAACAGATATTTGTATGTCGCTGTGGTCTGGGCCCAGTTGTGGGAGCTGGCTTTTGGTGGCAGTGAAATGTGTCATCAAGGTATTTCTGAAATCACAAAATGGTAAATACTCTGTCTATGCTGCCTTCTGGCCCAATGGAGAAAAACAACACTGGATTTCCTGTCCACGTTTAGAGACCTGCCGAGTCTCTAGTGTTCAGGACTCTGCTTGTGCTTTTTTCTCTCTTCACGTTGTGATTTATATTCCCCTCAGCTCCACCAGGCTCTCGTAGTTTCCACAGGCTGCAGCTGCCCGCTCAGATGTGTTCTGTTTCTAGTAACATTCTGAAAATACAAATGATGACTGTGCCCGTTAATTTTGCATAAGATCTTTCTCAAGATTTTTTTTTTTTTTTTTGCTCTCTTTATGTGCTTTGGGATTTGACGACTCAAATTACACGTTTAGAACTTTAGATAACCTATTTAGTAAACCAGAACTCCCAATCTTAGGACTGAATTTTAAATACGAGGCCATCAAACGCAATGAAATATTTTTAAAGAAATAACACCACCATTTTGTGTGGTATTTTTGACTTTCAGGGTAATTTTACTTCTGTTTCTTCATGTAAACCTCTAGATAATCTTATTTTATTTTAAAAATAAGAAAAGAGAGGCCGAGAGAAGTGAAAGGGATTAATGCCATGCTCTCACTTTGGAGGTCAACTCTCGTGACTAAATGAATAAATTATTGTATTTTCAACATGCTACCAAAATAAAGGCATTTTCTTACATTCAGTAAGGGAAATAATCAAAGCGGAGAGGAGAATTCAACACGGAATTATTTCTCTGACTGGAGCATGAATTATTTGAACTTTTAGCTCTCCTGTGTATTCACTGCCTAAATTCCCGTAGATGTGATTTTTTTTATCATTTCCTTGAAGAAAAAATAATCACTGAAATCATATTGACCTGTTTTTCTTGTTTGTTTTTTGTTTGTTTGTTTAAAGTACTGGTTACATAAGCTTCTAGCACAACCCAGCTTAGAATTCCAATTTTTTAATACTGTCACTTCTTTCTAAAATTTCACTTACTATTTGCTAAAGTAAACAGTAAAGTCAGTCGTGTGATTAGGTGACTCTCGGTGCAACCGCAGACCTTTGTAACCAGTTTGCCTGGATCCTTCTGTCTTTCCCTCCCTGGAATGGGTTTCGCCTCTGCCTTTCCTTAGGAAGGAATACGGTTCCGAAAGGAAGTGCGATCACACGCGGCCACAGGGCTCTCTTGCCTCATTCTTATGGATCAGACAACATTTATTTTTAATGTATTAATAAGCCATGTATTTAAGGCAGTTCACATTTGATTACAAAAATAGCAGGTTCTTTCCAGCAGGTTCTTTTAAACACTTCTTATGGGAATAAACACAGTGTCAGTTAAAATCAAGACACATATATATATATATTAAATGTCTTGGCAAGTTTTCAGAATCTATCTCATGGAAAAAACTGGCTATTCACACATACATGTTGACATGTATTTCATTGTTATGTGACATAGCAAAGGAAAACAATTCCCACCAAAATATGAAGTAGGAAAACCAGCTAAATGACCAAACGAAAGAACTAGTGAAAAAGAAAAAAAACAGATAAAAAATAAAACTATTCGCAATGATTAAGTGGAAAAAGCCGGTTAACAGTGTTCCTGACCATATGATTAACTGTTTATTTTACTCTTCTAACAGCATATTCTAATGAGATCACAGATAAGAGTTATTTGATGACAAATCTTCTGTTTGTTTTACAGCCGTTAATTCTTTCTTGCAAGCATACTGTATTGGCAGGTGAAACGTATGGAAATAAAATTCTAATAAATCCCTGTAGTTTGCCTGAAAATATGCAAATTATTACTTTTAATGAAGGTTTCTGCATCCAACCGTGGCTTATGCAGAGCTGTTCGTGGAGCGTGGAGTGAGGGCCCAGCCTGTGTCCTGAACTTGCTTAGAAATTTCTCTCCTGCACCCGGCTTTGCATGCCCTTCCAAAGGCCACACTCCCCTTGGTGCTAGAGAGACTGTTTTCAAAAGAATGCTTAACTTTTACATATTTACCTATTTTTGTGACCTGTCATACTCTACTAGTGAAGCATATGCATAATATTAAGATTATCTGAAAATATGTGACAATATTCCTGAAGTTGTTTATTTTTCAAAAATAGCATGCATCCCAAATCATTCTTGTATAAGTAGAAATACACTACTGAAAACTACAAAACTCTCTCTTGTCTTTCTATAATTTAGAAGAAAAAAAAAGTAAAACTGAAAAGGAAAACATTGTATCACTACAGTATTTCTTGATTTTTTTTAATCTTTGACTTCTTGGAAATAAAAATGTGACAGGAGGTGTTCTATCATGTTCCAGGGCTAGTGACTATTTTATTGATAAACTCATATAAATCAATGAATTTGCCATAATTTGAGATTTAGTAGCTAGTTCCCAGAAATCAGCAATGGTTTTGTACAGACACACACACAACTTTTTGTATGTGTGTCTGTGTATACACAAGCATGCATACACACATTTATTAGCTGAAAGTCCAAAGTCAGAAAATCTTTCGTTAATAACTCTTTTTAAAAAAAAAATTATAAATGCCTTAGATAATTATTTTCCCTGAGTTTTAATTTAGAAGCCAATCATGCTTTGGGTGTTTCATTTCTCTTCGCCTTCAAGCATTACTTCTCTGATGAGTTGAAAGAAACGGAATCAAATATACAGATTTCTCAAGTGGGGGAATTAAATATGTATTTTATTTTTATTTGGGCCAGATATTCAAAAGAGTATTGCAAATAACAGCATATAACCACCCATTAAAACGTGGAAATTTTTTTTTAAGTTTGGGCAATAAAAAAGAAAATGTTTTATAGTATTTATAGATTTAGTTCTCTCAAAATATTTACTTTCATAACTCTTGACAATCCTATTTCTTTTCATAATAATAATAACCCTTGTTCAGGATAAACTTTCAGTAATGGGTGAAAAAGCAGTTTAAACTGCTTATAAAACAGGGTGTGTCTTTAAATGTGCTGGCAATTCAGTCATTCATGAACAACTAGATGTAGAGTATATAATAAGATAATTAACATGTATTGCCAGATTTAAAGTAAAATCAGCCTGATACCATGTTAGTTTAAATTATTTAAAATAATATATCACATTGATCACATATTATAATACAATTATCTTGATTAGATGGAACAAATCCCAACCAACATCTGTGAAGAACCCAGAATTTTCTTTACCTAAAATGTTGATGCTGGACTAATCTGTAGTGTTTAAAATGAGATATGTATTTTAAACTATTTTAAATCTTATTTGGCAAATACTTAGCTTCCCATTGAAGTTTATTTCATAACCTTAAAAAAACTACTTTTAATGATTTGAACATTATGATACATGTTTATATGCAACATATGTGATTGGCCTACTGCCAAATTGTGTCATGATTAAAAATGTAAACGTATAAAAGAGTTTACATAATTGCTGGGAGTAACTTATTGATGAATATAAACGAATTTGATTAACAGGAGATAACCAAAATCAGAATAACAGAAAGCCAATAAATAATTAATTAAATAAAGACTCTTCTTCCTCCCAGAGGGTATTTTCAAATTCTAAGGAGAGGCATGCATACTTCAGATTTGCTCACAACAGTTGTATGGCACAGAGGCAAGAATCTTGGTCTCGAAGAAGGGTGATGATCTACACACCTGACAATCTAGCATTTTATTTAACATCTTTAGCCAAGGTTTTTAATTGTAGAATAATGACTGCCTCAGAGTTTTCATGAAGATTCAATGTCATATTTTATATATTTATTATAACAGACATAGAATGTGCTTTATAAGATGACTATGATAATTAAATATTGGGGCTTCTGTCATGATGGGCCGGTGAAATTAACCAACCCACAAGCTGATAACTAACAACAGCTTTTCTGAGAAATCTTTCTTAGAGTCTCTACATTCAAATCCTGTCCAACAGTTTGCCTTTCTTCCTTCAAAAACTAAACATTATTACCCAGATGTCTTTCTGGTTGTGGCCACGCAGGGATGCCCCCAAACTAGCCCCTGCATCCAGCAAAATCACTCTGCTTAACTCCTATGTGTATGCTAATCCCTCAGCTTCTAGTAGCAGTGTGTTCTGTTTTGTTTTGTTTTTTTTTTGCGGTACGCGGGCCTCACTCTGCCGTGGCCTCTCCCGTTGCGGGGCACAGGCTCCGGACGCGCAGGCCCAGCGGCCGTGGCTCACGGGCCCAGCCGCTCCGCGGCACGTGGGATCCTCCCGGACCGGGGCGCGAACCCGCGTCCCCCGCATCGGCAGGCGGACTCTCAACCACTGCGCCACCAGGGAAGCCCTCTAGTAGCAGTTTTGTTTACATATGACTAAATACTTTAACTATGCCATCCATTCCTTTGCTATTTATTAACATTATTATTATTATTATTATTATCAGATAGAAACAACTATATGAGAGAAAGAGTTGTTGCAAATTTATTTTGTTTTTCCCCTTTGTTATACAGTATGATTTTGGAACTTCAACTGAAAAATGTTTGCAGACATCAACGACGCTCTGTGCCTTTTAGAGACATGAGCTAAATCGGACATTTCCTTTTCTAACCATTAGATGGAACCCATTCACCCCCCCTGTAAAAATTCAGTTAAAAACACCTACTAAATCACAGGGGAATGACTGTCAGGGCAGGAAGGCTCTTCAGACACAGGCTGCTGCTGTGATGTCTTCTCCCACGTCAGGAGGGTGGCCCATCCTCTACCTGAAAGAGGCTGCACACCTCATGTGACTTGGAAGAGGGCTCCCGGGAATAAAACTCCTGTGGCTTCACAGCAGTGCTTAATAGTACTGATTTAGGAAATGTCCAGGAGATGATTGATTTAAAGGCCATAGTTGGCACCCACTTCATAATATGCAAACTAAAAAAAGAGGGAAAACCGTGGCCGCGTAGTCGGAAGTATTCCCTGATAACGTACTTTCGAAAACTGCTTGTCTATTTTTATTTTTACTCAAAGCCATATTGTTCATATGTAATTTCTAGTTATTGTAGCCCTTTGTTATTTAAATAATAAAACAATACTGTGTTTTCCTTAGTTGCAATATTAATGGAAATGCACCAGCTTCACAGATATTTGCAGCATGTTTCACCAATCATTAACATTAAAAATAATGAGAATGAAGGTGAGAGAATTATTTAATATGTACCGATAGAAATCTACACTTCACGTGCTAGAAATTTTTGCCTGAAACTAGTAAGAACCTAATAGAGAAAACATTAACTATAGGGTAGAAATTCTATAGCAAAGATGCACAACCCACAATTTTAAATAAGAAATGACTTGTGCTTATTTTCAATCACTTATGTACCAGTTGCACGAATACTTTAAACATGATTTTTTGTTATTAAAAATTTATCTTTTTAGGTTACTCTTACCTGTCAGAGTAAATTCATGAATTTTTCTCATATGGTCAATGCTTCTTTAATTACTAAACCAGAAAAGTAAATATTTCCAGGCTGGTAAAGATGCTTAAGTTACTTTCAAGTTGTATATTATTTATTAGCATGAAACACATCAGGGCAAGATTTTCTACCCTTTTATTTATTAATGCATCTGTTTCCAAGGTCTAGAAAAGCGACTAACACATGAAAAGTTAATACAAATTTGTTGAATAAAGTCAAATTATACTATTAAAAGCTCCTACTGATCTTATCAATATTATCCATTAAGGGCAAGTAAAACAAGACAGGATTTGCATAAGCAATAATGACATCATTACAATGTACTTTTACTACCACCGTGACCGCCTTCATCAACTGTGGTCAAGACTTCCTTGAAAGTCTACTGCTCCAAGATCTTCTATCAACTCCTTTACTCTCCACAAGAGCCTGATGAGTCCCTACTCTTACTGTCTTAAAGATGATGAAAATGTCTCAGGAAACACCTTCTCTGGCAGAAGGGTTTGAAGCACTGTATCTGCTTTCATGCCGTTGAAGCTCTTCCTAAGACATCCAAAGCTCTGATCTCTACACAAATAGATTTTCTATACCCTACATGTTCACACTGCATACATTTTGTCATTGTAAGATAACAATGAATATTTTTGCCCATAAATTGTTTGTCAGTGTTTTGGATTAATTTCTTCGGATAATTTCTAGGACTACTATTTAGGGTAAAATGGTATACACATATTTCACGTTCTTGCCAAACTCCTCTCTAAATAGAAAAAAATTAACTCCTAGAATAGGGGATTGTTTATGTCATCATATTTTTGAGCCTTTAAGAGTCTTATAAAAATCGAATTAAGGAACTTCCCCGGTGGTGCAGTGGTTAAGAATCCACTGGCCAATGCAGGGGACACGGGTTCGAGCCCTGGTCCGGGAAGATCCCACATGCCGCAGAGCAACTAAGTCCATGCGCCACAACTACTGAGCCTGTGCTCTAGAGCCCGTGAGCCACAACTACTGAGCCCGCATGCCACAACTCCTGAAGCCCACACGCCTAGAGCCCGTGCTCCGCAGCAAGAGAAGCCCGCGCACCGCAACAAAGAGTAGCCCCCGTTCGCCGCAACTAGAGAAAGCCTGTGCGCTGCAACGAAGACCCAACACAGCCAAAAATAAACAAATAAATAATTTACCATAGTAAATATCCCAAAATCTGTAATAAATTATAAAAAAAATCTAATTGGGCAAATATTTTACCTTTACTTTTGTTTTCATTGAAATATGTGGTTAATTAGTGAAGGCATTATAATATTATATATTATATACTATGAAATAAAATTATCACATATAAATATATACAAACTTAGGTTTATATAAGTTTATTTATAACAAGTTTATATATTAATACATAGATATACAATATGGAGAGAGAGAGAGGAGAGAAAGATGTATTTACACTCTATTTTGTGTGGTTTGTTTATTTCAATTCTTGGATCACTTAACTGTACCCTTGTGAATTTTTTTTCTGGGTCACGTGCAAACCCTTGGACTATTCAATATGCTCAGATTGCAAATTTAGTGTTGGGGGCCAGTCACTGCAAAGCCTCATATGTAGGGAGAATTCAGAGCCCAAAAAAGAGTGGAGGCTGGGCTTCTACGGCAAAAAGTGTCCAGTGCAGGTGAGTACTCTTGTGTGAGCGGGAGACGTTCGGTCCGTCGACCCTGGTTACAAAGCTGACAATTAGCAGAGTTAACACCGGGACCTGCATCTGATATGTTCACCACCCAGAAACGATATTCTCAACTATTCGACAAGTGAAATATTTATTTCTGATCTTAAAATGTAACAGCTTATCTTCTTTCTCCAGATTAGAGGGGGATGTACAGGCAGGATTTTTACTTCAATTGCCTTCCTTTCTTTTTCTCAGCTTCACTGAGGTATAATTTACTTTCACAGTGAGTTTTATACTTTCGCGTGTTTTCCTTTTACTCACAGCATCCTTTCGTTTCTTCTTTGAAGACCTCCTGTAACATTTCTGGTAGGGCCAGTCTAGTGTGATGAACTCCTTCTGCTTTTCTTTGTCTGGAAAATTTGGACTAATTGCTTCCAAGCACTGGTGCAACTCACCTGAATGGATCTCCTTTTAATTCTTTCCTGTTTCACTTGTGTCTCCCCAAATCTCACGCTTTCCCTGCTTCTTGGAACACTGTCTTACCAGACTATTGTCTTGACTACTATCCTTTTCCACTTCACTTCATTCATGGCTTTTCCCATAATTTCTAGGTATTTGCTTTCTCATATGTTTGTAGATTACAGACTCTAGGAAGGCAAGGGCATTGCTCACAGCCTAGAAAAGGTACGTAAAAACTTAAATGGAATGAATTAATCAACGATCTTGGTCTAGGTAGATGGTCTCTCCAGAAAGAGATGAAAACAGAATTAATTTGAGCTACATTAACCACTTACCTAAATGGCTGAACAGGGATTTGTCTGACTTCAAAGCCCTTACTCGTTTCACTATGTTAAGAAAACTTTCTTTTTATACTATTGTTTAAAAATACTTTTACTTTTAGAGTCTAGATTTATGTCAAAGCCAAATATTACTAGGATTTCTCCAGATACATGCCAGGAGTGGGACTGAAGGATCATCAAACCATAATTTGAAAGGATACATGCACCCCTATGTTCATAGCAGCACTATTTACAGTAGCCAAGACATGGAAGCAACCTAAATGTCTATCAACAGATGAATGGATAAAGAAGATGTGGTATATTTATACAATGGAATAGTACTCACCCATAAAAAAGAATGAAATAATGCCATTTGCAGCAATATGGATGGACCTAGAGATTATCATACTAAGTGAAATAAGCCAGAAAAAGACAAATATCATGTGATATTGCTTATATGTGGAATCTGAAAAAAAAAAGGTTCAAATGAACTTACTTCCAAAACATAAGTAGACTCACAGACATAGAAAACAAACCTATGGTTACCAAAGGGTAAGTGGGGAAGAATAAATTAGGAATTTGGGATTAACATATACACACTGCCATATATAAAATAGATAACCACTGAGAACCTACTCTATAGCACAGGGAACTATACTCAATATTTTGTAATAGCCTTTAAGGGAAAAGAATCTGAAAAAATATATATGTGTATGTATAACTGAATCACTTTGCTGTACACCTGAAACTAATGCAACACTGTAAATCAACTACTTCAATTAAAAATAAACAAACAAATAAATAATATTTTAGGAAAGAACAACTGGCAGGTACATGGGTTTTGTTCCCAGTTATACTTACACAACAAATATGAAAGTTTTATTAATTGATGGGGCTTCATTACCCACTTTATGCACTCTCTATTGATTTTACACCAAAAGATAAAGCTTACTGAAAAATGGAATGTCTCCCATAAGAGATCAGGGCAAATAATTAAATGCATATCCTCCAAGGAAAGTGACACATAAAAGCACATTTAGTTTCCAAATTGTTTAAATATATGATCGTTTTAGTCAAGAGATTTATTTCTCAAAGAGGAGGAGAGCAGTTGATAGAAACTATTGTATCTACTGTGAACAGTTTCTGATGATCTATATGGGCACTTCCTGCCACACTTGGGTTTAAACAGAGCTCTTAAATACAGATTAATGTTCTGCAATATCAAAATGAAAATTTCACATTTCTTGCTATTTTAGTTAGTAGCAAGATAATTATATTAGTTGGCCAGTATTTTACATATCACCCAGACTAACGGTCAATGAATGAATCAGGAAATATGTATTTGAGGGTGTGAGGGTGTGTGTGTTCGTAGGTCTACTGGGAGCGGCTTACAGGGGATTGCAGTCATCTTTGTGTCCGTTTTTTCCCCACTTGTTTTGTTGTTTTCACCCTATTTTCTATGTTACAAAATCCTAAGATGAAACTTCCACAAGTAAACTTATTCTGAGCTCTCAGACTGAAACGATCTATTAATTCCTCTGAGATTACAGTTAATATTCATTACATTTCTTATGATTACTTATCACATTCTACCTATTAGAGTAAGTAATTCCTACAAGATGATCCAACTAGATCATGGGTTCCCTGAAGACAAATTATGTCTCATTCCTTTCTGGACAGCCTGCCTGCCATATGTACCCAGCACAGCAACCTAAAATAGAAAATGAAAATAAATCTTGCTGAAGCAAGAAATGTATAAAGGGGTGCGTGTGTGTGTGTGTGTGTGTGTGTGTGTGTGTTTCTTCTTCTCTGAATTGTTTTGGGGATCATGCACTTGACTTAAAAAAATTACTTTGATGGACACTCACAGGTAATCTGCTATTGAATTTCACATTCTCCTGTTCAGAACATCAAATATTTTTATTCTTCTGGGACCCAGGCATAAAGTCCCAGGTTAAATTTTATTTTCAAATTTCATGCTAAAAAATTGAGAGAAATTTGGAAACTTCCCCTTGCTGCTAATGAGAGTATGGTAAATTACCATCTTCCTCTTTTTGCCACAGATGCCTGGAAATTAAAAATTAAATATTAATTTTGGTCTCTACCATTCTATTCATCTCCATTTATAGTTAATTAATTCACTCCTCCTGGTTTTCCTTTTCTATTTCATTATATTATTCTGTGTTTTGCTCAAACAAGGCAATGGAAGTAATTTGTAAACACGGGTTATGGATAAATTCAATAAACAAAAGAATGGTAACGGACCTCTGGATCCATTTCACCCACGTAATGGCACCAAAAGCTTGCGTGGACGTCTGCCTCTTATGTTCACCTTATACAGTAGCTTCCCCAAAAAACATATAGTACTTGAACAAGTGCTGAATGAGGTGGCTGTAAATGTGAATTTTTATATCAGCCAAATCTGTCATCAAACCACTGCGTACTGAGAACCCTCTATGGGAATAACAAAAGGAAAGGCAAGATCTGCCCTCAAGAAAAGCCTCCTCTCTAGTGAAGAAACAGTTCATCTCCAGCAAAACTGAGATTATCCTTGGGACAGATCCTGTACCCTGGGACCCCCGGGGGCTGGGGTAAGTTGGTAATCACTGACCATGGAAAACTTCAGCCACGCCATAACCTCACATGCCCCCAAACACCAACTGTTTGCACACTTCTTTCTTTACTTCAGTCTTTTTTACCTCTCATTTATAAAATATTTATAATTCATAGATTTATTCCACGCATATTCTATTTGTACTCTTGGAATCCACCTGCCAATAAAGACATTATGGCAAGAAAGTCACGAATGTGTCCATATTTGTAAATATTTCAATACGCTCAGCAATGCAGCAATGCAGTTTGGTAAAGGGTTTGAAAAACATAGATCTTCCTGGGGCTAATGAATAGAATTAGGCATATTTCTGGGAAAGTAATTTGAATGAAAAGTGTTGTCTGCCTTGCTCACCCTCTTCGCAGTGGTATCGAAATGGCTCTTGCCCAGCTGGGCTCTAATTATCACTAACTGAACGCACTGATATTGGTGTAAAAGATGTATCTCCAGTATATTACACGAGTGCATTACAGTACTGAAGCTTTTAAGGGAAAGCAGCTTCCCTTTTGGGGGACAGCCTTTATTTACTGAGGTCTAGTCTACTCTTGATCACCTTCCCAATGCTCCCATTAGCTTTAATGAAAGGAACACAATATGGGAACAGTGAGTGGATGGGGAATTAGTGTCATAATATGCATTTGATTGCAAACCACAGGTTCCACTGCTTTTAAACTGTCTCCTAGAAGCGTGGGCTTTACAGCAATTAGAAGATGAGAAAAAGAAAAATAATATCGTGTAACACCTGGGCCACATGATGTCTCTTCCAGATGTACACAGCAGTACGTGGGCAACACACAGCAACATTACACGGCTCTACTTTACCCATTTAAATATGGTACCCTTGTCCCTCATCAGACGTTATAACTCCGGCTGGGGCGAAGCACACACAGACACAGGTACCGCAAAATCTCAATAATTGATATTGTGTTTTAAGTCAGGAAATGTAGGACATCTTCTCTTGGAGCAGACTGCAATATCTTCTAATGTATTCTGAATATTGTGTCAGGGGTGCCAGGCAAGTATTATTTGATTGTGATTGCTACTACAATATGCGAGAGAAATACTGTTGAAAAGTTGAGGATGGCTGCAAAGGCTGAAGGGAGAGAGAGAGAGAGCAGGAGACATGGCTGTTAAATTTGCTTTTAACTCACAGGATATGGTGTGTGTTGCGGACTGAATGTTTGTGTCCCCCCCCAGAAATTTACATGTCGAAGCCTTAATGTCCAATGGGATGCTTTTAGGGGGTGGAGCCTTCAGGAGGTGATTAGGTTTGGATGAGGTCATGAGGGTGGAGCCCCTGTGATGGGATTAGTGTCTCTGTAAGAAGAGGAAGAGACCAGAGCTCTCCCCTCATCCCCCCGCCACTCCCCTGGTACCCACGTGAGGACACAGGGAGAAGACAATCATCTACAAGCCAGGAAGAGGGCTCCCACCAGGATCTGAATGGGCCGACACCTTGATCTTGGACTTCCCAGGCTCCAGAACAGTGAGCAACAAATTTCTGTTGTTTGTAAACCACTGAGTTTATGGTACTTTCTCCTAGGAGACCAAGCTGACTAAGACAGTGTGGAAAAGTACCTAAATTTTAGAGGCTGCTGGAATTGCAGGCAGTCACGGATAAACCTAGTAACCACAGAGGCATATTCCAAAAAGACCGTTTGCCTCTAATAAGGTAAATATATATTCTCAGCCAACGCTGTCAGAGGTAAAACATCAAAACTAGGGAGAATACCTCACGGGGCTCTTAAACTGTTTATGTTACAGATGTGCCTAAGTTCTTCTAACCCCCAGGTTCATCAAAATCACATCTTCTGTTCCCAATGGGTTACTTTTCTCCTTTTCTACCTTTTTTAAGTATAAAATTGGCTTCATCGTTGTCTAGCGCTTTACAGTTTATAAAGCATTTTCTAACACATGATTTTTTTTTTTAAACATCTTTATTGGAGTATAACTGTTTTACAATAGTGTGTTAGATTCTCCTTTACAACAAAGTGAATCAGTTATACATACACATATGTTCCCATATCTCTTCCCTCTTGTGTCTCCCTCCCTCTCACCCTCCCTATCCCACCCCTCTCATGGTCACAAAGCACAGAGGCTAACACATGATTTAATGCCAACCCTTTCAAGACTTGTGGGAGCCATGCGCTGTGTTATCAACCATGGGCACGTGTGGAAACATCATCGTTCGTGGAAAAGTGAGCTTGCCCCGCACCGAGCACATTTTAACCCTATCTTAGATCACAATTAACACGTACCAGGAAGAGGCTGCAGGACGTGCCTGGATTTCGGATTTAACGTGGGCTCTTACAAGGGATGTGTTCCAAACAGCATAAAATAGCTTCCCCTGTCCGTGGTCAGGGACATCTCAGGATTACTAAAGCATCTTTGGTGGAACTTTGCATAAAGTGGCTCTGCCCCTCTCTGCTTGGGTTTCGCTTCCCCGTGTGGGGTTGTGGGTTCTCATTTGGTTTGGGGCCTCAGCACTGTGATGGAAACAACCTCCTCCTGCAGCTGATTTCTTCTGTTTCTCACTCCCCAAGGAGACCTTTTGCTCTGTTATGCTAATATTATCCAGTTTATTTTTTCTTTTTCAAATAAAAATTCACTCAATTTTTTTGCCTATCCTTTTCAAAATGTGGACAGTTGAGTATCTTTTACTCTCCCTAGGTTTTCCTCTAAAGGACCGAGGCGCCTCATAGCTGGTGACCCCAACTGCTGCAGAGTCAGCTTCTCTGCAAATCCTTTCCCGTGTTCAGCTGCAGGTGGTCTTTTCAGGCTGAACTCCCATCCCTGCAATTTCCCCTGGGTTTTCCACAAAAGACTGCATCCTGGCCCTCATCTGGATTCACACGACTACCCATACCCAGGGTTCCCTGAAACTATCCCACGCAAACTATGGCTTCCCCACAGTCAGAAAAGCCATACCACCCCACTAGTTTATTCCAGTCCCTTGCTATTTGTAAAACACAGGCCGAAATGTCAGCAGACCACCAGCAGAGAACTGGTGTGAAATTTAAGCTGGACGCACCACATACCTCAAGAATATGGAATCCACAACATTTTCCCCAGGAGAGAAAATGCAACCTTGTTTACGTCAATCTTTTCAAACTCTCTTCACAACACACGGCTCACATTGTACATTTCTAATTTGATAAACGAGACCAGTAATGTCCCCCTCAGATTGCTTTTTAATGATTTCTCATGCCATAATTCCTCTTTTTGATTCTAAGAGTCCCCTGAAGAAAGACTGTTAGGTAGTTCATTCATACACTGGATAAACATGCTGTGGGGAACCTCTGATCCTACACACCACGCACTTGGCAAAGACAGCAAGAGGAGGCCTTAGAACCTCCTTCTTTAATGGGTCATCAGATTCAAGTGTACTCCTACCAAAAATGTTTGATTTATCGGCTAGGCTTCCTGTAATAGAAAGCTAGTTAGAGGGAACCACAATCTGTGCTGAGGTTCGAGTTTTCAGGTTTACATCCTGGACCTGCATTTATGAGTTGTGTGATGTTGAGTGATTTATGATATCTTTCTATGCCTTTGTCTCCTTGTCTGCAAATGGGGATCATAACTGCACGTACATTCAGGATAGTTGGTCGAATTCAGCGAGCTAATATATGGAAGGCACTTACAACAGTGACGGGTCCACAGAATCGATACACGGATCATCATTACGATGATTAAATGCTCCGTGAGAAGCAGAGTATTGATTCACCATGAAATGTTTTGCATTCTTTAGACCTGGACGACCCATTTAGAAGGTCACCCGTCATTAAGAAGCACTACTTTTTTTTTTTTTTTTTTAACATCTTTATTGGAGTATAACTGTTTTACAATAGTGTGTTACTTTCTCCTTTACAACAAAGTGAATCAGTTATACGTATACATATGTTCCCATATCTCTTCCCTCTTGCGTCTCCCTCCCTCCCGCCCTCCCTATCCCACCCCTCTCATGGTCACAAAGCACAGAGGTGATCTCCCTGTGCTATGCGGCAGCTTCCCACTAGCTATCTGTTTTACATTTGGTAGCGCATATATGTCCCTTGCCACTCTCTCACTTCGTCAGAAGCACTACTTTTAAAAAAGATCCTATGCAAGTCTGCGGGGCAAGGTGCTGCCAGAGAGGCCAGATGCCAGCGCACCACACTGGGATGCCGCAGAGGACGGCCAGCAGAGGGGATCATGCACGCCTGGAGGAAGACGCTCCCCCTCCCGTCTGGGAGAAGCCGATGGAGAGAGAGGGAAAGAGGAAGGACCAGCGGGAAGATGCTCAAAGCAACAATGACAGTGACACCATCCTGACGGCAGCACTCCCAGGGCCAAGGGCTGAGCTGAGCCCTGAGCATCCTGCCTCCTCCACCCCCACAACCACCTGGGACATTCCACTTTGCAGGCCTTAGAGAGGGGAGCGATCAGCCCGGGAAGACAAAGCTTGCTAAATGGTGGAGCTGGGATTCCAGGCCCGCCGACTGAGTAGTTGTTTTCCAATGTGGAAGATCTAATTTCAGTCGGCTAGTACCTTTGGTTATAAGATGATAAAGCTAGATAGAGACACATTAATATATGTTTCTATAATGGAATATGGCATTAAATAATGACTATGGTTTTCTGAATCCTAGCACCCTTCAATACAATATTATGATTTTTCAAGTAGGTACGTTAAGAAAAAGAAATTGCTATAGCCAAGTATAATAATTTGATTTTTTTTTTTTTTTTTTTTTTTTTAGTTAAAGAGAAGAAAAATATAACTAGAGCTTGATTTGAACAGACTGCCAATTTTTTTCCCCAAAAAACCAATGTATTTTCTTGGTTCTGGGCTCAGCATTTATAGCATGTGCACCCACATAAACAAATGTTCGTCCACGTGTGTGTTAGACGGCGTACACAAAACAAAAGAAAAAGAGAAAGCAAGAGAGAAAGAGAAAACTTGAATCAATGTTTAGAAAATCAGTACCTGATTTCGGGTTTTAGTCCAATTCATGGTAACTCTGCAAAAATAACACAAATTAGAATTTGGTGATGACGGGCAAGAGGTAGATCATCCAGATTCAGAAATAATAACTGACCTCGCGTGGTTGCTCTGACCGCATTTTTCGTACCGTGTTCATGTTCTTAGCTTTCAAAACAGCATAGCTTTTATGTTACTCGGGTGTGACTTGTCATGAAAAATCACACCATAGATCCTGGACTCCTCCGAATTTCACAGTATGGAGGGATGGATGTCAAAGCAACCTCCCTGTCCCTTCCCACAGCTGGTGGTAAATTAGAAAGTACCAAAGAAGCACCAATGGGTTGTAAACTAAATTCCTGTTCTATGCTTTAGAATATTCCCCCAGCGCGTACAGGGCACATTTGCTGAGAATAAATGATTTTTCTTGCAGGCATATCTGTTTCCATTCATTAGGGTTACATGTTACACTGTTTTTTCTTTTCTTTTTTAACAGAAAGTAAATATATGCATACCTTCTTGCCTGGTCTATCACACATGTATACACACACACACACACACATACACACACACTTTTGAATGGCATCGCTGCTTAAAAACTACCCACTGCAAATGCTTTAACAGCTAAAGAAAATGAAAATGTGCACGTAATTTACCTGCTTGCTCTCCTTCTGAATACCAACAGTTTCCCTGTATGGAGTGGTGGCCTCCTAGTACTTGAATCTCTTCACAACACTAATCTGTAGACACACAAAAGCTCTGCAAGGGAGATAGTAGAAATCTCACCTCAGCCTCTGAGAATTATTTCCTCAATGCTGAGATCTCTCCCTGCATCTGTCTGGCCCCCAGATACTTTTTCTTTTCCAATTCGTCGTGCTTTCCTCCTTGGAACATCTCAAACCATTTTGCATAAGCTACAAGATTTTTCTTCTTTACTCACTCTAGCCTAAAAGTTTCCCTCCTTATATTCTTAAGTCAGATGCTCCCCCCGGGCTCTTCGCTGTCTCTTGAACTTCTGATTCCTTTCCTATTTCCTTCTACCAAGAGCCCTCTCTAAAATTCAGGATCACACAGCTGGGAGCTACAAGCTGAAATGAGCAGGATCCCTCAGCTAATTTTGGACCAGCTGCCTTAGAAGATCTTCCAAAAGCATTTCCATTTTGAACCATCCTGGTACTCTGCAACAGCAAGAGGAAGAGGCGAGTTGGAAAGGCCCCTGAAACTTCCCTTGTTCTAGCTGAGAGCATCAGGGTTTCTTCATAAGTCACCCCCACGTTTCTAAAAGTTGAGTTCCTTGAAACTCTTCTAGAGCACTGATTAAAATGGAGACCCCTGAACACAGCCCGACACCCCCAGACTTTCCGGCCATGAGTCCTGGACATTTGAATTTTTGAACTGAAGTATGTATAATTGATTTACAATGTTGTGTTAGTTTCTGGTGTACAGCAACGTGATTCAGAGATGCATACATATATAAAATATATAAAAAGAATGTATATATACATATATACATTCTTTCTATATTTTTTCCATTGTGCTTTATTATAGGATACTGACTATAGTTCCCTGTGCTATACAGCAGGATTTTGTTGCTTATCTATTTTATATATAGTAGTTTGTATCTTCTAATCGCAAACTCCCAATTCATCCCTTCCCGCCCCCTTTTCCCTTTGGCAATCATAAGTTTGTTTTCTATGTCTGTGAGTCTGTTTCTGTTTTGTAAATAAGTTCATTTGTATCACATTTTAGATTCCACAGGTAAGTGATACCATATGGTATTTGTCTTTCTCTGACTTACTTCACTTAGCGTGATAATCTCTAGGTCCATCCATGTTGCTGCAGATGGCATTATTTCATTCTTTTTTATGGCTGAGTAGTATTCCATTGCGTAGAAATATGTACCATGTCTTCTTTATCCATTCATCTGTCGACGGTCATTTAGGTTGTTTCCATGTCTGGCTACTGTAAATAGTGCTATGAACATTGGGGTTCATGTGTCTTTTTGAATTAGAGTTTTCTCCAGATGTATGCCCAGGGGTGGGATTGCAGGATCATATGTTAGCTCTATATTTAGTTTTTTGAGGAACGTCCATACTGTTCTCCATAGTGGCTGCACCAATTTACATTCCCACCAACAGTGTAGGAGGGTTCCCTTTTTTCCACACCCTCTCCAGCATTTGTGATTTGTAGACTTTTTAATAAGTTTCAAGCTTAAGTGGAAAGTTGGAATATCTCTGCATTGCCATTTGCAAAGTCCACTGCCAGACTTTTCTGGCTTTCAACAGCTCCATTATTTTCCTTTCTCTTTCTACCCCTGTGATCATACAGTCTTATAAATTCTATGTGTCCTGCTCACAGAAATTTGTAATTGTTTAATATCTCTCATTTCTTCTTTTCCCAATCTATCTAATACATCAAAATCACCTTTATTTTCCTGAAGCAGTGTTTCTCTTATATTAGCAGATATTAGGAATACAATAAACATTTTATCAAGAAACAATAGGGCTTTGCAGATAAGATAATCCGTACCATTTTTCTAGATTCCACATATATGTGTTAAGATACGATATCTGTTTTTCTCTTTCTGACATACTTCACTCTGTATGACAGTCTCTAGGTCCATCCACATCTCTACAAATGACCCAACTTTGTTCTTTTTTATGGCTGAGAAATATTCCATTGTATATATGTACCACATCTTCTTTATCCATTCCTCTGCTGATGGACATTTAGGTTGCTTCCATGACCTGGCTGTTGTAAATAGTGCTGCAGTGAACACTGGGGTGCATGTGTCCTTTTGAATTATGGTTTTCTCTGGATATACGCCTAGGAGTGGGATTGCTGGATCATGTGGTAACTCTATTTTTAGTTTTTTAAGGAATCTCCATACTGTTCTCCATAGTGGCTGTATCCATTTACATTCCCACCAACACTGCAAGAGCGTTCCCTTTTCTCCACACCCTCTCACATATGGATACCAAGGGGGGAGGGGGGCTGGAATGAACTGGGCTATTGGGATTGACATATATACACTACTGATACTATGTATAAAATAGATAACTAGTGAGAACCTACTGTAGAGCACAGGGAACTCTACTCAGTGCTCTGTGGTGACCTAAATGGGAAGAAAACCCAAAAAAGAGGGCATATATGTATACGTATAGCTCATTCACTTTGCTGTACGGTGGAAACTAACACAACATTGTAAAGCAACTATACTCCGATAAAAATTTTTAAAAAAAGAAGAAACAGGGCTTGCCATCAAATATTTTAAGTTATTTCTTATTGTTCTGTGGAAAAAATGGATTGCTTTCGCTCATATCATCGACTATCTCCTGTGCTTTGCCATATCTGTATTTTTAACTTTGCACATCCTGTGTCTAAAATAGCCCCACAAAGTTTGTGCCCAGACCCTTTCTGTTCTCTGGGTCTGTGTCAAATCCCAACTTTTCTGTGAAACGTTCTCTGATGACCTCACTGGGGAATTATTTCTCTCTCTTCAAACTTTGCTCTCTTCACCCTGATTGCTCATTTGTCATGTTTCATACACAGCTTGACAATCATGATGGATAGAGTTTACTGAGCATCTCTGTACCACTCACAGTGATAGGTTTCTGACCTATATTTTAATCTTCACCCAGCTAGATAAGTATCATTAACCTCATTTTACAGTCGGGAAACAAAAACTCTGGGAGTTTGAATAACTAAACTGAATTACCCAGCTACAGAGAGGAAAAACACAAATTTTAACCCGTAATCTCTCTCACTCCAAGGCCAACTCTCTTTCACCAATCTGCGCTGAATAACTATGGACTTCACTGACACAGCAGAACAGAAGATTCTGCAGATGGAGAAAAGGGATTGAAGCCATGGCTAAAAGAAACAGCACGTTGGAATAAAGTCACTATCAGCTTCAAGCGCAAAATGGAATGCAAATGTTGCCAGGGCTCAGATCAGGACAGTACCTGTAATATATCAAGAAAAGCACAGCCTTTCCTGAACCCACAGTCCCAGGTTTTAATCTATATCCCACCAAAGATGAGCGTTTCATAGTCACATATGTTTGGTGAATTGCAACCTCCTCTAACTGACCTCTGAGCCACGTTGCCCAGTAAGGTATTAAAAGACTGAGATATCTTTGGCAAAGGGACCTGTTCAACTTTTTAGCCCAATGTCCTCCAAGAGAGTTCAAAACAATTTTATTTTCAATGTACAACTATTAATAGACTGGAAACATGCTAATACTGCTGAAAATATTTGGAAGCCACGGAAATACTGAGTTTCTTTCTCTTCTGACTCTCTCAGTCCCAGCAGTCAGCGCCACAGCCGAGCTGGTTCAGCTAATTAAATCGGAATCTCTGAGGAGTGGCGCCCAGGCAGTTCTGACGTGAAGCCCAAATTGGAAACTCAACGCTGAACCCAATCTTTCCGAATCTGCCCCATTTTGCACCAGCAGCCCATTACAAAATTATAAGATATATTTCAACAAAGACCAGAGAGCTTATATTATCATACTCTGAAATATAACTACTAAAAAGTTTTCACTTTTCAAGAAAACTTGAAATTATTCTTAGTAATAATACTTTCACCTCCACCTATTGAGGTATAATTGTCAAAACTGTATAGGGTTAACATGCACAATATGATGCTTTGATACACATATAAACTAAAAAATACAGCATTTACTGCAATCAAGGTAATTAACATATCCATCATGGTACACAGGTTTTGTGTGTGTGTGTGTGTGTGTGTGTGTGGTGAGAACTCTTAAAATCTATGCTCTTAGCAATGGAAAACAGTATGGAGGCTCCTCAAAAAATTAAAAACAGAACTAGCATACGATCCAGCAATCGTAATTCTGGGTATAGGACCAAAAGAAATGAAATCCGTATCTCAAAGAGATATCTGCATTCCTGTGCTTGTTGCAGCATGATTCACAATGGCCAAGATATGGAACCAACCTAAGTATCCACCTATGGACAAATGGATAAAGAAAATGTGATACACACACAGACACACACACACACACACACACACACATAGAGGACTATTACTCAGCCATAATAAAGAGGGAAATCCTATCATTTGTGACAACATGGATGGACCTGGAGGGTATTATACTAAGTGAAATAAGTCAGAGAAAGGCAAATACTGCATGATCTTACTTATATGTAGAATCTAAATTAAAAAACCAAGTAGAACTCATATAACCAGACAGTAGAATGGTGGCTGCCAGGGGCTGAGAGTAGGGGAAACGGAGATTTGGTCAAAGGGTACAAACGTCCAGTTGTAAGATAAGTTCTGAGGATCCAATATACAGTACGATGACTAGAGTTAATAATACTGTATTGTGTACTTGAAACTTAATTAGTTATTATTGCAATTATCTTATTGTCCACTCTCTGCACCACCCACAAACACTCTAGACCCTCACTTCTTGGTCTGGTCCACAGACAAGGGGCACCCACATCACCCAGGAACTTGTTGAAATGCAGAATCTCGGTACCTTCCTCAGATCTCCTGAGTCGTAATCTGCATTGAAAGAAGATCCCGGGTGATTCCTACACACAATAAATTTAAGAAGCATTGGACTAGCATATATCACAATTTCAGGCACCCGTTACGCCCTTCAAAAAGTTTGCTAAATAGACACATATGTACTTCGGTACAAACTCTATGGTTCTCACACTATATTTTTACTAAGTTGTAGACTTTTAGTAGTATGATGACCTGGGGACTTCCCTGGTGGCATAGGGGTTAAGAATCCGCGTGCCAATGCAGGGGACACGGGTGGGAACCCTGGTCCGGGAAGATCCCACATGCCGCGGAGCAACTAAGCCAGTGCGCCACGACTGCTGAGCCTGCGCTCTAGAGCCTGTGAGCCACAACTACTGAGCCCGCATTCCGCAGCTACTGAAGCCTGCGTGCCTAGAGCCCGTGCTCCGCAACAAGAGAAGCCACCGCAATGAGAAGCCCGCGCGCCACAACGAAGAGTAGCCCCCGCTCGCCGCGACTAGAGAAAGCCCGCGCGCAGCAAGGAAGACCCAACACAGCCAAAAATAAGTAAGTAAATAAATTTATATAAATAAAATAGTATAATGACCTGGATATATATAGTATTTGGATTTTCAAAAAATTGAATGGTGTATATGGACAATATCCCTGAACGTTAAAAATGATTGACTGCGGTGGAACACATTGCCAAAACACAAACAGGGCTCAGCATTTGGTTCTAACTCTTCTTTCAAAGCAATATTATGACTGCAGTTTTATTTTCACAGAGGTGCCTAGCAAAGATAGGACACAGGTTTGAAAAGTTCAGCATAAAAGAAATGATGCTTTTGTAATTAAAATATTGAAGGTTATTTGCTGAGAATAGCCTTTTACAACTAAATACAGGTTAAAAAGAAAATTGTGGGTTTTTTTTAAAAAAAAGGTTTTAACTTCAACAGGTTACTGTTGTGTTCTAAGGTACAATTCTGAAGTCTCTACGGCACTGTTTCTTAGAGCAATAAGCACGCAGCTAGTTAACAGAAATCCTGTACGTTGCAGGCCTTCTGCTGAGTGCTTCACAAGCAACCCCTCATTTGCTCCATTTCACAAGTCCTCTGAGGTCCTGTCAGGGCCATTTCCATCTTACAGACAGGGGTCTGGGACTTAGAGGAAACCCACACTCTGTGCCATCGGGCTCACAAGTTGCAAAACCATGGCTAGATCCCGCGTCTGAATCAGTAGGCTTGATTTAGCCACTATTCCAAGCTGCCTGCTTATGGAAAGAAGATGGAAAAAATTAGAGGTCACAGGTCACCCCTGCCCCAGCCAGATGAGAACAGCCTCACAGGACGGCAGGTCCAGCTCTGATGACAGACAGAAGACCTGGCTTCTCTCCTAGCCACTAACCCCAAACTGTAGGGCACGTGATCTTTCTAGGATGCAGTTTCCTTATCCAACCAATAAAGGGATCACATTAGGAGATTTCCCAAGTCCCAGCTATTCTAAAATTTCTAATTCACAAAAATAAAAACCTCCAGGATACATACATTTTTAAAGAAATGATGGGCTATAATTGTCTAAAGGGTTTCAAATCAGAGTGACTTAAGCTCTTGTGTTTATTAAAGTCCAAAGATGGGACACGTTCCTGTTTCTTGCCACTGCTCACAGACAGGGCTCACCAAGCTCACATGGCACGTGCCCATAGGATGAAACCCGAGCAATAAATTGTCACATTTGTCAGAGACGAATTAGACTGCCACAAAATTACCTTATTCTCCTAACCAGTCCTCCATTACACTGTACAAACTTTCAGAAGAAAGGGAAAATTAGATATTCAGAGTTTGGGGAGAAAGTTTAAATGAAGGTATCAAAGTGTACAGCTGGAATATACCATGATGTACACATCCGGCCGATTTGGAGAATAAATGAAAGCCCGCCAGCGTTATCGGAGGATGGCTAAAATAGAGCTGGCCCAATGGCCTCTTAAAAGGCAGTGTGTTTTTCAAAGGGAAATTTATTTTAAAGTGTTAATTTAAGTGTAATTTTGCTTTCTGGAAAAGACCACATACAAAAAGAGAGAGGTGTGACTATAAAAAAGCAAAAACAAGAATAAAACACAAGTATAGTGTATTGTGTGAAATGAATTTATATTCCTAAAGGGGAAATTTTCCCCACTGCCTGTAACACTGATAATTTACAGGAAGTGTAACCTTCAGTAACATCAGGCGAAGTGGTTGTGCTTTTCCTATGACAGGAGAAATATCACAGCAGAGTTGAGGTTTCTGACATGTGGTATCTGCCCTGACTTGGTAAAGAACCACACTCTGGGACTCTCTAATCAGTTCCATCTTTAGGGACCAGGAATGCTTTTTTTTTTTTTTTCTCTTCGTCGTACCTTGGTCTGGTCTTTTTGCATGTAGTCCTGGTGTAAAATACTACATTTTATCCACAGCTACCACCATTAAATAAATCATATAAATTTCCTATGTTCAAAATATTTATTGATGAACATAGTTTAACTTCATCAACTGTATAAATTTGAAATTCTAAATACTGATTTCAGCCAAAATGAAAGCTATCTAAGATGAACTACTCTGATGGTATCTCAGACACCTGTGAAGAAATATGGAAATGAGCCATTTCTGGGCAATAAAATGGCACCAGGGTACCTACTAAGAAACCCACCACAATCCTTAGGAAGGAGATTGCAGGGCACGGAAGTCTTCGCCTGGGGTATGTTTGCCTGGTTGTGAATTGGGGATAGAGGACGTGGGAGATTGAGAATAGGCAGAAGTTTCTCCTGGCCCATCAGAGACAGCCTCCTTTTCTCCTCAAGGCAACTTCCAGCAAGAAAGACTCTTCCTTCAGCACCTACTACAGATGGTACACTTCAGGTGAAAACGGAGGGAAATAAGTGCCTTGAAAAGTACACCTGACTGGAAGCTTTTTGAAACACAGCCTGCCTGCTTGGCTCAGCTGCACTGTTTCCAGCGATTCCTTTGCTGCCCGTTGGGATAAAGAGTCCTCAGGCAGCTAGCTGCCAACGGGAGAGGGAGAGAACGGAAAGGGGGTTTGCGTAGGCCTTGTGGACAGGGGGTCACCTAATCACGTAGGTAACGGAAGTGTCATCTGGACGATGCATGGGAAAAAGTGTCTCAGAACAGGTTACAAATTCCCCGTTGCACAGACTTGGCTGTGATCAGACAAATTTCCCTATTGAGTTTGGAGGGTTTGGAATGATCGGGGCTGGCCATTATTTTCCCACCACCTCTAATGTAAATGAGTCAAAGCTGTAGATGGGAAGCCTTAATGTCTACACTTGTTGGCAATGTCTTTACGATATGCCCCCTTTTAGAAGACTTATAACATCCATTATTGTACTTATACTCACAACTATACATGACAAGTAAGTTAAGATTTATTACCTTACCTTATACCTAATAACACAGAAGAAGAAGACTGTAAAAGAAGGGGTCCTGAGGTCTCCACCATGGAGTAATAGGACCAGATCTAGACTTGAAGCGGCCTCAGGCTTCCCCTGGTGTCCAGTGAGGCCAGACAGAATTGCAGTCATTCTGGGATAATACTGGAGTGTAACATACTGCTTTAATTTTTAGTAATAAAAATTTCAATAAAAGTATTTTATTTACTTTTATTTTCCTGACTTAAAAACAGTAAAGAAATGTCATCATCTTGATATATTTAAATAAAGGGAGAAATATAGCTTGGGGCTGTCTCTGTTTCAGTCCCTGGTCTGCCACCTGGTAGCTGTGTGGTAAGATATTTAACCTCCTCTGAGTTCATTTTTCTCGCCTATAAAATGGGGATAATAGTATCTCTAAGTAGTGGCAACTGATTACATTTGCCTGGTACATAGCAGTACTTACTGAATATTATTATTCAGTGTAAGGTTTTTTTGGAATAATATATGATTCCAAGACATTTTTAGAGAAAGATATTTTGAGTACAAGAGAGGTTTAGGAAAGGGCCTGTAATAATATCATGTTAATTATGGCCTTAGGCCTCTGCATAGTATGTAGAGGTTCCAGAAAAGTAGAAATTCATATACTGTTGTATACTTATATACACACACATGCACACATACGATATTTGTTTATGTTATGCTTGCTCCACAGAAAATGCTGAGGTGCAAACATTCCAATAGGTTTGTGCAACGTAATTACTAAATTTAAATTTAAAACGGAAAACATGAAAGAAAGAAAACCAATTATTTCAGTTGGCGGTCATGGGGCCATGCTTCATGGCCTCCTTCCTCCTTATGCCGGAAAAACGCCATCGTCTTTCAAAAGGAGTGTGACCAGACTGTATTGTTAACGTGAGGGAGGTGAAGGTTACGGAAACGGAAAGACTGGAAACAGTCGCCCCGTGGAGGTGGCGGAAGAGACGGAATTCAGGGCCGTGCAGGTCCCTGGACTGAGCTCTGGAGCAGAAAAAGGGCAGCAGGGAACATCCAGATCAGGCCTGTAAGTTAGGTAGCACCGGGGTTAATTTCTTGGTTTCCACGACGATACTAGGGCTGTATAAGACGTGATTGTTAAGGGAAGCTGGGCTGGGTGATACACCAACTCTCTGAGCTGGTTTTACAAGCTCTCTGTGAAACGATTTAAAAATGAACAGTTAACAAATAAAATGAGGAGGGAGCGGAAGGGGTTTCCTCTCTCGTACCCTGGGCAGGTGAGCGGAAGGGCTGATTTCAGGGCGTCCGTGCTCTGTGTGCACCTCAATAACCCGTCCTCATTGGAAATGAAATATGCACCAAGTCAGTTATCAATTAAGTGACAAGTGGATAAACATCATAGAACCCTTGACCCTTCAAGGGTTCTCTGAAGCTCACTCAGCTTCGCCAGTTCCTCTGAAGTCCTGTTTTGGCTTCAGCAAGTCACTGATCAGACTGGTTTAATGGTGAAGTTGTGCCTGGTTAATGGGAACAAAATAAAGTGTAGTTACAAAACTACTTTTTGCTCTCTTATATGTAATCTTGCATCGCCCAGACAGGCAAAGGGGTAGAGTCATGTTGGTTAGTGAATGACTGAACTTAAGCCTAAAAAAATGTCATAAAGTAACAGATTTTCTATTGCTAGAAGAAGTCAGCTCTAATCTAAACAGCCAAGAAGCATTCTTTCGTTGATGATCACTGAGGTTTTCCAGGGAGGCAGATATATAACCGTCTGCCCCACTGGTGGTGCTTCTACCATCCATATGTTCTACCATATGGATGTTCTACCATCCATATGTTAATTTAATGTTGCTTAAATTGGGCCATGTGGGCCGTCCCTGTGGAGGCTGGCTCCTGAGCAAGCGTGCAAGAGACACAGACGTGCCATGGTGAAGACGGGTGCATTCAGGGGGGCAAAGTGAGGGGTGCTTGCCGGGCAGAGGAGAAGGTCAGACTGGAGGGCAAGGTGGGCCAAGCTCTGAAAAGCCTTGAATGACATGCTAAGGCCTTCGGGTTGTATTCCGACGGCCCATGGCTCAGTCACTGAAGGTTTTTAAGAAACTGATGCATTTAAGTAAGTTTGGGGGCATATTTTAAACGCATTTATTATCCCTTGTTTTCTTTCCTCCTCTACCCTATACACACACTCCCTGCCATGAAATGGGGTAGATAATTATTCCCAAATATGAGTGCATATTTTGAAGATAGTAAATGCTCTCTTCCTCGTTTCTTGTCAAGACTCTTGATGTTCTTAGGAACATCCCTTTAACCATCATATCTTAATTTAGAAACCTTAGTAACTTAACTCTGAAATAAAATCCATTTTCTGCCTTCTTGATAATTCCGGAATTAGGAGTTAGATGCTACCCCATCAAATCACTTCAGAAAGTAAGAACGTGTGGCTAGCTTTACTGCTAACCAGGTGTTTAACTGCAGGAAAAAACCGTAATTACTGGACCACGCTGCAAAGACAACTAGGCATGACAGCTCTCTCCTAAAGGAGGGTATTGATAAGAGGCCAACCTACCTAAAATTAGAACCTGACGAGTTAAAACCAAATTCAGCCTCATCTGATGTACACAGAGTCGATTAGGCTTAAGTGACGACACCCGGGCCACGTTTAATACATGGATAATTTGGGGACTTTACATCATCCACCACTTTTAGACTGCCTCTGCTGTAGCCATGGCAACCCTTACATAAAACATAGCTGAGCTGGTAATTTCACTCCAAATGAAATGAAAATAAGGCTAATCCTATTATTGTTCTTAACAATTTTCCAAGTAGCTTCTTCTCAGAGTGCCCTTGCTTGTACAGTCTGTCTTTTAAAAACAGATTATTGGAAAATTATACGTGTGTGTGCGCTCTCTCGACTCACAGCCGTTAGCACTGTCCTACTGCCGCTGCTGTGTAACCTTGTGCCTGAAAGGAGGTGCATCCACCTACGCGGCCACTTGGTATTTTCCTTGCAGTTCGGGGATGGGTAAATCTTTTAAATGTGCCAGTGTAGACCATGAAACATTTCAGAGGCCGTCCCTTGAAAGTTACAGTTAAATAACAGTCTTTGGAAGAGAAGCCCTATCGTGCATTTGTATAAATCTGAGAAGGTAACTCAAGTGATCCTGTTTTGTATTTTAAATGTGCCCGTGTGTGTTTCAGTGATGATTTAGGAAAACCATCTTTTCCTCTGCTGCCTCCACTGAAGAGCCTTCTGTTGAATAGGGGTCCTATGCCACGTCAGGATCTTTCTCTTTAGAATCGTGATAAACACTCTGTGTCATCCCTGACATTGTCCCTGACTTTCCCGATGCAGCGTGTGTGCTATAAATGGCTTCGCAAGTGGCCCGTCTCCCCTGTGCTGGTTGTCTGCCCAAGGCTTTAGGATCCAAAGTGCGGTTCCTGAAACAGAGAAAAGGGAACTTCCTGCCGGGCCGTTAAGCTCAGACCTGGGTTCTTCCACTGGGGGGACGGTCTTACGGTAAAAAGAAAACATAGTTTGGGTTCAGGGGCCTTCAGATCCAGCGGCAGCCCTGCCGGTGCTCTATCCTTTGTGCCTCTCAGACCCTTTATCAAAAGAGGGAAAATATACTAGTAACTACCCCACGGGGCTTTTGTGCCAAGCCACCGGGAAAATGCAAATCATGAGAATATAACGATACGCACGGCTCTCCGCCTCGTCATGGCTGTCGAAACAGAGAAATCATGGCGCACCAACAGGTAACCCATTTCATCAGACCAGAAGGCACCCAGGGTCAAAGGCCCACGGACAGCTTTTCCATCAACTGCCCCATTGCTTCTCAACTGCTGCCGGATCATTGATCTGGGTGTCCTGGCAAATACGGGGAGATTTCAGACAGCTGGAAAACGTCTTCCAGCCTGAATCCCAACACCGGGAAGACACAGGGCAATTTCTCTGGCGGCCACGACACTATTCCCGGTGTCACGATTGTGAGTTGCTGCTATCAGGCCCCGCGGGTTGCCGCGGCCCCACCTGGCATTTCCGACAGAGGGCAATTTTAGCAGATTCAAGACCCCGTCCGAGCGCATTTTTCTGAGTCTGGTACTGAAGTAGGCGGGGACCCGTGTCGGGGGAAAGGACCGATGGAGAGAAAACAGAGAGGAGGAGAGGGTGCAAAAGAAACCAGCGGGGATGAGAAAAGAAGAAACGGGCAAAGCCAGGTCAAGTCACATCGTCTCACTCCTGGGGGCCGCTTACTGAAGACAAGTGAACTGGAGGAGGTCTCCCCGCTCAGGGCGGCCACGCGGTGCGGGAACGCGCCGCGAGGCCTTCTGCGAGGCTCTGCGCCACCGGGACTGGCATCTCTCTTCGGCATTCCTGTTTTCCTTTCAGACTTGGATACGGACATCTGGGTTTCCTTTCCTACAGAAACGGCATTTGTTTGGCGAAAGCCAGCCTTGACTGTGGAGTCTACAATCAACCATCCTCCGAAAGGCCTACTTTTTTTTCTCTCCCCCAGCCTGACACCTCCCCACCCAGGTGACGCCCATCAGCTCTAGAATCTCTCACATATAAGGCCTTTACCACGAGTCACTGAATTTCTGAGAAACCGTCACCATGTAGTTTTGCATGGCAATGATTTTCTGGAAACCCAAACAAGGCGACTTTAGGGCTAGGAGGGTGTTGCATCACTGAATCTCCTACGGTGATACACGGAGAAAAGCACTCAGTAGATGTTGAATGAATTAATTTAAAAGCTCATTTAGGATAGCCCCTTTTTATACAAGCAGTTAAATGATTTGCCCAAGGTCACAAGGATGGTTTGGGACAGAACCTGGAGCAAAATCCAGGACATTCAGCTTTCAGTTTGGTATCTGTTTCCACGAACTCTGATGTTACAAAAAGGTAGATAGATAATAACATAAACCGATCCTTGAGTCTTTAAATTGTATAACATGAAATAAGCAAAAGGGTAAGCCTGCCTGATCTAAAAGTATTGCTCAGATCAATGAAATTAAAAGCAAAGATCACAGGGGCAGTGGTTATTTTTCTTTTAACTGAAGTAGCATTTAACGTAAGCACAATAAAACTAATGAAAGGAAATGACTTAAACTATAAATATGAATCCTCTGCTTTGAGTTTTGAGTCTCGGAAAATAAAATTCAATGTTGCTAATTGGTTTAAAACATAAAACAGTTCATGACATTTGTCAGGTTTGATATTTTTATCCTTCAGTCTCTGTACTGAAATACAGACTTAAACCTATAGAGATATTCAAAATCATTCCGTTCATCTCCTCCACCAATGCATAAACAGCCAACATTTCCCCTATCCCAACTTAATTTGAACATACACACTGTCAAGTTTCCTTATTGTTCAAGACCTGAAACAGATAACAGCTGCAGTTTTTAAAATGCTGAGAAACTGAAAAAATAAAACAAAAAAAACCCAGTTCAACCCGTAACAAATGACATAATTTAAAGTACACCTTAAGTCTTTAAACATTTATTCTTCGAATTCTCCCTTTTCAATTGTACTTATAGACACAGCTAGAGCTGCTCTCACACAAGAAACACCATATACACCAGAGACTGTAATGGATGTGATCAGGTTCTCTTCTGTGGCCACTGGCACACACACCAGAGACCTGATCATCAGATGACTGGTATCATCTATACATCAGATTAGTATTTATGGTTTGCCTGTGACCCTCATAGGTGGTTATAGGACTTGGTAGAGCATCTCCAGGGAGGAAAAGACATACACGATCACACATCTGCAGCAGAGGCGACAAATGCCTGGTGACATGACATTTTAAAATCTCCACTGTCTAAAAATATCTGTTTACACTGAATCGGCTCCAGACCAAATCCAAAAGAAGCTTAGCTCACTTAGCCGCCATCTTCTGTGTTGCTTTATAAGAATCCAAAATGAGGACATGATACGTTCCAGTGCCCAAGGCCAGATAACGTCTCCAGCTCCAAATACCAGCACAAAGACATCTTAGAAACTTCGAAACCAGTCACAATACAGATGCCATTTTAGCAGGCAAAAGGGCAAGGCAAGGAAAGAACACAGCTTCCTCAAGTCTACTGTGGGAAGTGGTGAGGACATTTCTTGTCCGGTACTCACCATATGGATGGTGCTTCCGTCCCGCTGATCTCTAAGAAGTCATATCCCTCTTCGAGTTGAAAGTCAGTGAAGACTAAAGCAATGGTGTCCCCGGGCTCTGCGAGGATGGTCCACGTGCAGTCGGCGTTGTTCCCGTACTCTGAAGGGAAGTAGGGGCTGGAGATGCTGCTGCTTGTGCCCCGTAAGGTCCCTCCACAGGCCCCCTCAGCTGCAAAGGACACAGACAAAGAAAGCGTACTTGAAAATGGCCTCGCACACGAGCACCTCCACAAAGCGTCACTCTCGATCGGTGACACATACTTTCTGAACCCCAGATAGCGACACACAATCTGACAAAGGGTTTCCTCCGGGTTTGTTAGTTTAGTTCTACAGAAAGACTTAAAAACCTACCCCTTACATCGCGTTGTTAACTGAACTGCCACTGTAGAGAGAAGTGAAATTGTGTCTTCTCTAAAATCTGGAACGTGCAGTTACTATACACCTGACATTCCCAGACAGCTTAACCGTATTTTCAAAGGTTTTCTCTGCATCTTGGAAGACGGAAATAAGTTGGCAACGCTGTGAGTCCTGACAGTATGTGGCCAGCATTTCTTCATCTTTTGAGAGCTGGCTTGAAAATCCAGTGATCTTAAAAGAAGCAGTGGCCCTAATCTTTCATGTCCCGTAGAGTCTGGAATGTGCACTTGGTTTTGAATTTCAGATAAGTTCTTGAATAATTTGACAACAGAGACACATCAACTCATAAAAAAGTTCTGAGTAGGAAATAGTTGCATGAAAACTTAACGTGGATTATCTTGGAAAAGTGACAAGGAAAAGGTCAGTAAGTTAAAATACATTTAGGATGCAAATTAGCATTGGAATAAATATTGTTTTGAAGAGAAATGGATCCCGTAACTTTTTCCACAGAGTAAAAAATAGATGGTATTCAATTTATATAATCATCTATTACAAAATGTTATGTACGTAGTAAACTGTACATATAGGGTAGATAAATATTTGTGAAATAACATGTTTTAAGACAAGGGTGTAAATACCGTCCCTCCCTTCCTTCTTTCCTATCAGATAATCCTAGCAAACAGTATACACTTGGCCCTCTGTATCTGCAGATTCAGCACCCATAGATTCTACCAACAGATGAAGAATATACAAAAAAATTCCTAGAAAGTTCCAAACAGCAAAACTTAACTTTGCTGCATGCCCACAACTATTTACATAGTATTTTCATTGTATTAGGTATTGTAAGTATTCTAGAAATCATTTAAAGTATACGGGAGGATGTGTGTAGGTTATACGCAAATACGATGCCATTTTATGTAAGGGACTTGAGCATCCAAAGATTTTGTTATCTGCAGGGGAACCCGGAAGCAATCTCCTGTGGATACCAAGGGACGATCGTATTTAACAATTAAGGGCATCAGCGTTACAATTAGAGTGACAGACAAAGTCAGCCTGTTACCAAGATGGGAAATTTGCCTTTGGCAGCCTGTGGGACTAGACAGATGAGATCACTTGGAACAGATATTTACATTGGCTACTGAATAAATAACTGTGTATATAAGCATATCACTCTTATACATAAAAAGTTTATATATATACACACACACACACACACACACATATATAAACTTAAAAGTTTTCAAATCCAATGCTGTGGTTGGGTGATTAAATGAAATATATTAAATATGACAGCAAAGACTGCATAAGTGGTTTGTGATTCAGCTGGCTAGCAAACAGCTCCCCTTCCCAAGTGTTAGAGGAGAAACACTCATATCAAATTATTCTGGATTTCTGAAACTGTAACCTATGCACTGAAGCATTATTTATGATTTAAAAGAACTTGAAACAGGTATATTTGTGTGCATAATACACTATAACCATACAATAAGAGTGAAGAGGATAAGAAGCATACTGGGTTCTTTGGGAAAATATCTTGGTGGCCTTGACCGAACAGAGGTGGTACTAAACCTATCTGACAAGAGTATGTATGCACAGGTACCAAACATCAGCCACGGACCTTGGCTGTAGCTCTAGGGCAGGGCCCTGGAGTTCCTCCCCTGCAGCCTTTCTCCCTCTGGTCGCTCAACCGTCGGAAGATCTGAGGACCTGTAGAAGGTGTCTACTGAGCTGGGGTGACAACGTGTTTCCGCGGACTCCAGGAAGTGGCTATCTATTACCTGGTACAGGAATATTTTATCAGCTGACAGAGCTGTGCTGGTATCTGCAAGCTGATATCAGCACTGATCTCTCAGCAACACAGCTACCTTCTGTTAAAGAGGGTGGTTGAACTGGATAACCTCCAGTGTCACTTCCTCTGATCCAGTGACTCTAAGAGTTCAGACACTAAGTACCTAGATTTTCCTCGGACTTCAGTTGAGGGCTTGAGCAGGTCATGGAGGACCGCGCCTGGATGGCCTAGCGAGTGAGTTCTGTACTCACTAACTCCAGAAGAGCCTGGGGCGCCCATCACAGGTGCAGCCAAGTGGTGCGATTTTATGGCTACTCTGTTGGGACTAGGAGTAGATTGTGTGAGGAAGACAGAAAGAACAGAAAATGAAACTGAAGAGAAAGAAAATAAAAAAGTTGGCAGAGAACAAAAACTATAATTCTTCCAAGGCTGCGATCACCATTGTCTTTTCTCTGGTAGATATTTTAATGACCACAGAACATTTTTAAATGAGTTACAGTTAGAATTAGGTCAGGCTAAACAGATGCAGGATGTATTATAATCCTTAATGCGGCATTTCAAATAAAATACTACAGAACACTATCAGGCAGTCTGATGGATGATATCTTCTTTGATAATTAAGCACATAAAACAAAACAAAAATAATTCATGCCACTCACTGGATAATAAACTTAACTCAAGAAACTGCAGCGAGCGAGGTAGCATGGGTTTGCGTGTTTGAATGTGTCTGTGTGTGTTTGAAAGCAACTGCAACAGCGCTTCACATGTTTTTCCAACAAAACATTTTAATAGTTGTAGCTTCTTCCCCAGTTTTGCAAGATAATTTGTTTTCTAAACTATAACATTTTACACATCTAAAATGTAATAGCATGTGAGGAAGGGTAACACAAGCCCCGTTTGAGACTGGGATATACACTCAGGAATAACCCAGAAACAGTGAGGGATGGAAGGTGGTGAATAAAAATGCTCCGCCTTCTCTCCCCTTGGTGGGGAAATTTTAAACTGTAACTTACATGGAGTATCAGATAAGCCCCAGAGAGATTTAGTACCGATTCCCACAAGACTAACCCAACTGAAACACACCTCAATGGCACTCTTCACTTCCCTGCCTTACTTCCTCACTAGTTCACTTTGCTTCCTGAATCACCTCCCAAATACATTAGCTGCACTGAGTCTGGATCTCAGAGTCTACTCTCGTGGGACTGAGGCTAGGAGAATAGAGGTGTCACGGTACGTGATAGGACCACAGGGAGCCCAGATATTTGGTTAAACATTATTCGAGCGTGTCTGTGAGGCTGAAGACCTGAATAGAACAAAAAGGTGGATTAAGAGAGAATTCACTCTCTTGGATTGACTGCCTTCATAACGTGGACTCGGACGGGAGCTTACACCCCTGTCTCCCCCGGATCCAGCTTGCTGACTGCAAGTGTTAAGACTCAGCCTCCAAATCCAATGAGCCCAGTCCTCTAATAAATCTCTTTATATTTCTCAAAAATCTCCAAAAAAAAAAAAACCCCTCAAAATCATGTATGATATTTTACTTACTTTTGTATCTCACCATATATTATTTTTAAAGTGCCCAATAAAAAATACTGACGATAACTGAACTTTACTAGAGCAACTGCTGGTATCTCGATGGACCTGAGGATGAAGCTGACACTTCTATGACCTTAGCCTTAGGCTAAGGCAATGGGTTACATCAGCTGGTCTTTACAGCATTATGCAATAGACTATTGTGGTTCAATATGTGTTTATTGATTTTGCTTTTGTTGTCATTTGTAATAGCAGCAGTAGTAGTAGTGACAGTTCAGAGATAAAAATCTCTCAATCTAAAGGCCCCAAGGAACATAGAGACACAGTATCATATATCCCTGTCCTAATTTTTAACTACATCACCAATTTCCAAGGGAAAATTATCAAAATCTGAGATATCCACAATCATAAAATATTCACTCATATCTCTTTTTCAGTTATCTACTCGGGAAATGTACATGAATGAACACCCTGCATTTTCTAGGAGGTACTTACACCTCATTATTACAGGTGTCTCCTATAATAAAGAGCAGCAAGGAGAAAGCAAATTCCTTTTTAAAGTTATTATAAAGAGAAAACACTGAGATCATGCTTCTCAACCTCTCCACCACTGACATTTGGGGCCAAATAAGTCTTTGTTCTGAGAGGCTGTCCTTTGCATCGCAGAAGGTTTAGCAGCGTCCTACCCTGTAGCCACTAATTGCCAAGATTATCGCCCCCACTGTGACAGCCAAAAATGTCTCCAGACATTGCCAACTGTTCTGTGGGGACAGAATTGCCCCTCATTAAGAATCAATTATTTAGATGAATTTAATTAGTGCTTTTCCCAGTTCTTTTCACTGGTATTATATAGATCCTTCTAAATAAGAGGAATTAAAACCATATTAAAATGCTGTGTAGTATTCTTTCTTTGAGTCAAGATAAATCATTGATTAGATATTTGACCTATTTAAACTTATTAAAACATAGGAAGACTATAAATATTTCCCCTCAGATAATATATTTATTTAAAGTAATTTAAAAGAATTCGAGTTACTGCAATAGTATTTGAAAATACTCTCATTTTGGTACACTTTACACAGTTTTTTGATAAAGAAATTAATTAGGAAATAGCTATTAAATGTTCCAAACTAAAATATGTTATCTCTTTAGAAAAACCAAAAAATCAGTATAGATATAATAAATTTATTGTTGTTTTTATTTAACATATCTCTAACACTAGGATTAGTATTTTGATGGAAAATATGTGTGTGACAAATGTAATTTAAATTATTTTATATGACAAATTATATTTTTAAACACATAAGTTTATAATTTCTGAGATATGCTTTCACAAGGCAGGCCTCACTGGTTATAAATCAGTAACATTGCAAAAACATAGTAACTAAACGATTTAACACATTTTCTCTAATTATTCATAAATAAAATACTAAAAACAAATGCTTTACTTGAAAATTAGATATAGAGGTTTCAAAACTAGAGATCATTAGCTAGATTTATATATATATATATATATATATATATATAAAACATATATATTACACATAATGGCCACAGACCTCTGCAATCATCTCTTAATGCTGTTTACACACACACACATACACTTACAAGCACACACACAATAGTACTGAAAACTAAATGATCTTCTTACTTTCATCTTTTCTCTGGAATCTGTTTCACTCAAATTAACCAGACTGATCCTTTTAAAATTTAACTTGAATCTTAAAAATTTCCACTCAAAACTGTTAAACTTTCCGTATCCCCCCTCGGAATAAAATCAAACCCGACCAGGACCTGAGAAGCCCTAGGTGATCTGACCCAATGCCCCCATCTCACGCCCACTTTGCCTGGCCTCTGTCCACCCCACCTCTCCTCATCCCCCTCTAACCATAGCCTGCTGGGACCACAGCCAAGTGTGTCCCTGCCCCAGGGCCTTTGCACTCACTGCCCTGCCTTCTGGTCTGTTCATTAGTCCCCTTCCTGGGTCCACCTTCTCTGACCACTGTGTATGAACTGGCATCTACTTTGGACCACTCCCTGTCTCCTCATCCTGCTCTGTTACTTCTTAGCACTTTGCTAAGGGCAAGGCATTGAACCATAAGCTTTATGAGCTTGCCTTTGCACAGGTCTGATATTCCTAGTAGGCATCCTGGAACTCAGTAAAGTTTCTTTCTTTTTTTTTTTTTTTTTTTCCCCCACTCATTGTGTGAATGACTCAGCATTTTCTGTACACATACCAGTTACCTGGAGCCTATACTCAGTCACCTTCAGTAGGAAAAATGGGACTACAGTAATATATATTTCTGGGCCTAAGCATGGCATCAAACTATATCATTTCTAAGAGTAGAAATAGAAAAGTTAATTTATTTATAGAAATAGGAGGCATTTTCAAGCATGAAGTTTAAAAAAATAATACTCTACTAAAAACAACAGCAAGCCCCTAAGTAGAGAGGTATTTCAGACAAAAATTAATTGCCAAGAAGAAAGTTTCATCACGGTAGCAGTCCAGGAGGGGTTTAGTTGACTGCTTGTTTTGCTTTGTTTGTTTTCATCAAGTAGCTAAGCCACAGTCCAGAAAAATTATTTTTATTCTTAGCAGAGCAGTGGGGAAATTTCAAGAAGAATTAAAGCCAAGGCAGGCAGAGAAAGCAAAATAATCAAAGCAAAACATTAAGAAAGGGAGATTATGAACAATCTTCCCGGTAACTGAAGAATTATTTCAAGCTCCGTAAACATCTGATGTAAACTTAAAAACCACATATAAAAAGTAAAATGTATTAAAAAAATAAGTAACCATTAAAATAAACTAAATAATTCTGGCCAATATTTAAATAATATAGTTATATGAACATAATGTAAGCTTCTTTTATCCCTGGATGTTCACAGCAGTACAAATGTATCAAAAATTTTACTTTAACATTAATTTCGCTCTATCCAGAGCAATTTTTTGTCTGGAAGCTGAAAAACTGCGGGGATCTAATTAAGTAAATGCTATTTAGAATTCCATCATCTCCCCCATACACCTTTTTTTAACACATTATGCGGAAAGAAAATGAAGATAGGTTCGAAACTGCCAGGTAAATACTTGACTGCAAAAATTAGCACACAAAATATTTCTTAATAAAATGATGCATATAAGATTTGAGTCACTTCACTCTATATTTTAAAAATTGTGCTCCTAGGACATCCACATGTAGGAGTCACAGGTTACAAGCAGCAAACAAAGCCAAGTGGTTGGGCTTTGTTCCCACACCAAATGTCTATCAGAGCAATTATTTCTTTAAATCCGTGTCCTATATTGAATTTGCAAAAAATCTTGCATTTGGAAAAAAAAAAAAAAAACATTCTACAGCTTAAAGGAGTTTGAATGCCATCAAGTTAATCCAAGAAGCAGATAAGGTTATTAATAAAAGATGTCTTTGAAGCTATTGATTTCTGTAAGTGGGGAAAATCATTCTAACTGTAAGCAGAAATCAGAGTATACTATTTCCCCTAAGGGATTTCAAAACTTAAAAAAATTTTCATCCTAAACTGTAAAATTATTATAAGCGTTGCCTGGGTATAAATGCTGCTAGGAATGTATCTTAAGGGCATAATTCAAAATACAGAATCAGACATTATTTAGAGACATACCTTGCCATATTTATCATAAAGAAAAACTGAAACCAACTAAATGTTTAACAACAGATAAATCATTAAATAAAGTATGTTGCACCCAAACCAAACCGTGCAGTGTTTACCGAGCATTTGTAACATTGCTTCAACAAATTCCTGACCTAGAATATTGAATTTATAAAATGCAGGGTATACAATGGGTTGTATGGTTTCTTCTCAATTTAAAAAATTGTATGAAAAACATCCAGGAAAGAAAAAAGAAATGCACACACATTTATAATGTTCAATGTCTAATACTAGACAATATTCTCTAACACACCTTCCCTAGGGCTGTGTAGAATATTGGTACCTACAAGTCAGACTGTCTGGGTTTGAATCCAGGTTTTCCCACTTTTGTGTCACAAGCTCTCTTCTCTGGGCCTCAGTCTGGTTAGTTATAAATGAAGATAATAATGGCATCTATTCACAGGGTGGTTGTGAAGGTTACATAGATCAATAGCTGTAAAGTGCTCAGAACAATATGCAGGCAAACACTTAACGACTCAGTAAAAATAGCTATTATTATTTTCTCCACTTTGGCGTGCAGTGATCACTCAATGATAGTTTATTTAGTTATTTTGACCATTTTATCACTGCTTTGAGTAAAACTGCCCTTTCCAAGGCTACACACTGTTTTCACCAGGAGTTTAGCAGCTGCTTCAGAAGGAGGAGAGAGTCACACAGAGCCCAGTAACCAGGAGGCAGCCTCCTTCCCCAGGTTTCCACTCCTCCAGGGGCTGGAATGAAAGGGGGCCCAGATCCTTTGCTACTGCTCTTGTAGCCTCACCACCACCTATGTTACACCTGAGACCATCAGGAGATTAACCTCTTACATCCTTCATCCTCAGGTACTGAAGACACTGGAAGAAACGCTGGTCTCCTAGGTCACCCCTCATCCCCTCAGAGCCTCATTCGCTCAAAGATCTACAAAGCTCACGTGTCTGACCCCTACCTCTCCCAAGCTCTCAAAACCCTTCTGCTAGGTCCTCTGAAACTCAAGGTCAACTATCAGCAAAACTTCCTGCGTCTCAGCCACTTCTGAGGTATCCCCTCACTTCTTTCTCATGGAAGCCGGCTGTCTTCCGAGAATGCTGCAACATGAAATCCTCCCCAAGGTCAATGTTCAGCCTCCATAGCCCAAGTACCACTGTCCCTAGAGCTGGACTACATGCCCACCAACACGCATCTCATTACGACTTCTGGACTACTTTTGTTCTTTCCCCAGCGCGGAGTCTCTCATCCTCAGAATCCAATACCTTCTTCCCTGGAATCACCTACAACATCCCTTGGGCAGCCCCATTAGTCCTTGCAGATTTTTACTTCTGGGTCACTATCAGTTTCTCCAGCTCTACTTTTGTCTTGATTCTTGCTGATTTCGGTATCGAGTTAGATCATCTTCTGAATATTGGCCTCTCAGTTCATTCGGCCCCTCTTCCAAAAACCTAACCCCACACAGTCATTCATTCCCATTATCACCCTTCATCTTCTCAATACCAATAAATGATCATTTTCCAGAGCTGCAATGTGGGGTGTCCCATTCTCAGACCTCCACTTTCTGTATTTGCAGGTCACTGCCTCAAATACCTTCACTTCAATAATTCTTTGACACCGATAGACCTACAGTTCCCTGATCTTGATGTTTTTTCACTTCCTTCCCCTCAGGCCCCTCATGTCCCCATTTATCCCCTTGCCATCCTCAGATTTCATGGCCATCATTTCACTCACTCCCTTGTGTCTCTGCCATAACTCCACTGTCAACACCTTAGACTCAAATCTGGGCAAATCCACATTTTCTCCCATGGTAAACATGGCTGGAGAAAAACCCAAAACAAAAATACACTGGTGGGTCTAACTTTAAATTAAGGACCACATCCAAGTTGGCTTTCAATGATGACATTCCGACTTTGTTCCCTTCATCCATTCAGTCCTCTTTCGGGGGGAATGACCATTTTGTACCCTCTTCCTCCTCATCCACCTGCCAGCATCTCCTACCACATCCTTAATACTACACGGTGATTTTCTTTCCTATTTCCCTAAGAAAATAGAAGCAATCAAATGAGAAATTTTACAATCTATTGACACCATATTTGATCACCTATCTGCTTTTCTGCTTATAAAATTTCCTTCCTATATGAATGGTAAACATGCTCTGTGCTCTTGCTTTCATCCCTGAACAAGTTTCTAAGCCAAACCTCCCAACCAATGATCATTTACCCTTTTTACTGGAGAACTGCTCTCAGCATACAAACATGTTATAATTTTCCCCATTCAAAAACATTTTTTAGAAAGCAACTATCTTTAGATTCCACATCTATTTTCCAGACTCCATATCTACCTTTATTTATAAAAATCCCTTTCCCAGCAACACGTCTCAAGAAATGTATATAACTGCAATCTTTAATTTCTTCCCATCCTCTACTGAACCCACTTGAGTCCGGATTTTGTCCTCACTGGTCCACAAGAACTGCTCTTCTCACGTCAGCCACTCCAACAAATCCAACGGTCAGTTCTCAGTTCTTATCTTACACAAGGACTCAACAACATCCCCCAGTTATCCATCTCCTCCTCCTTGAAGGACTTTTCTCAATATACTTGAAAAACGTTCTTTTATCTTGAAATAACTGCACATTCACAAGAAGTTGCAAAAATAGTCCAGGGTGATTCTGTGTACCCGTCTTCCATTTTCCACCAATGATTACATCATACAAAGGTACAGTATAGCAACAAAATTTTTAAAAAATGACACTGGTACTACGTGTACATATGCTTTTATTCACTACTACTTTATATACTACACACATGGATGCCTCTAATCTTACTGCCCATCTCTTCTCAATCTCCTTATTATTTTGATTCCATCTCCCAATCCTTAGTGTAGGGCCCAGTATTCAGTATTTGGACCTCTTTTCTTCCTAACTGCATTTACTACCTGGGTGATCTCATCTAGTTTCAGTTATGTGGATGTAAATAGGGTACATATGTTGACAGTCCTCAAATGTGTAGTTCAATTTCAGATCGCTCTTGAATTTCAGTTTTTTGTATCCACCTGCCAACCTGGCATATCCATATGGATGTCTAAATAGCCTTCCAGACTTACTAACCCCCAAATCATATTCTTGACCTTTCCTTTTCCAAATCTGAAATTCCCTAGCTTTTTCCCTTTCAGTAAATGGGAACCCCATTCTTCCAGTGGCTTAGATAAAAATGGTGTCATCCATGACTCTCCTATTTCTCTCATATCCTGTAACCACTGCGTCGTAAAATTCTACTGGCTCCTTCTTTAAACTGTATTCTTTTTTGTTTGTTTGTTTGTTTTGTTTTTATAGCAGCTTTATTCATAATTGCTAAAACTTGGAAGCAACCAAGATGTCCTTCAATAGATTAACGGATAAACAAACTCTGTTGCATTTATATAATGGGATATTATTCAGAAAACTAAGGAATTGAACTACCAAACTACAAAAAGACATGGAATAGCCTTAAATGCATACTGCGAAGAGAAAGAAGCCAATCTGAAAAGGCTACATACTGTATGGCTTCAACTGTATGACATTCTGAAAAGGTAAAACTATAGAGACAGTAAAAAGATCAGGGGTTACCAGAGTTTCTGGTGGAGGGAGAGGTGAACAGGTGGAACACAGAGGATTTTAAGGGCAGTGAAGCCATTCTACATGATACTGTAATGGTGGATATATGGCATTACGCATTTGTCAAAGTGTATCAATATCATTTCATCAGTTGTAACAAAGGTACCACACTAATGTAAGATATTAAGAATAGGAGAGGGCTTCCCTGGTGGCGCAGTGGTTGAGAGTCCACCTGCCGATGCAGGGGACGCGGGTTCGTGCCCCGGTCCGGGAAGATCCCACGTGCCACGGAGCGGCTAGGCCCGTGAGGAATAGGAGAGACTGTGCAGGGGGCAGAGGAATTAGTATATAGGAACGCTCTCTAGTTCCTGCTCAAGTTTTCTGTAATCTTAAAACTGCTTGTAAAAATGAAGTCTATACATTTTTTTTTTTAATGCAATGATAAAGAATAAGAATGATAGGATAAAGAATGCCCTGGGTCAGAGGCGGGAGGGAATCTACCATCCAGTAGGTCTTCAGAGAAGTCTCTTGGAAAAGTTGACCCTTCTAAGCTGTATTCTTTTTTTTTTTTTAAAACATCTTTATTGGAGTATAATTGCTTTACAATGGTGTGTTAGTTTCTGCTTTACAACAAAGTGAATTAGTTATACATAAACATATGTTCCCATATCTCCTCCCTCTTGCGTCTCTCTTCCATCCTCTCTATCCCACCCCTCTAGGTGGTCACAAAGCACTGAGCTGATCCCCTGTACTATGCGGCTGCTTTCCACTAGCTATCTATTTTACATTTGGTAGTGTATATATGTCCATGCCACTCTCTCACTTCGTCACAGCTTGCCCTTCTCCCTTCCTTGTCCTCAAGTCCATTCTCTACGTCTACGTTGTTATTCCTGTCCTGCCGCTAGGTTCATCAGAACCATTTTTTTTCTTTTTTTTAGATTCCATACATATGTGTTAGAATACGGTATTTGTTTTTCTCTTTCTAACTTACTTCACTCTGTATGACAGACTCTAGGTCCATCCACCTCACTACAGATAACTCAATTTCATTTCTTTTTATGGCCGAGTAATATTCCATTGTATATATATGTGCTACATCTTCTTTATCCATTCATCTGTTGATGGACACTTAGGTTGCTTCCATGTCCTGGCTACTGTAAATAGAGCTGTAATGAACATGGTGGTACATGACTCTTTTTGAATTATGGTTTTCTCAGGGTATATGCCCAGTAGTGGGGTTACTGGGTGGTATGGTACCTCTATTTTTAGTTTTTTACGGAACCTCCATACTGTTCTCCATAGTGGCTGTATCAATTTACATTCCCACCAAAAGTGCAAGAGGGTTCCCTTTTCTCCATGGCCTCTGCACCATTTATTACTTGTAGACTTTTTGATTATGGCCATTCTGACCACTGTGAGGTGATGCCTCATTGTAGTTTTGATTTGCATTTCTCTAATGATTAGTGATGTTCAGCATCCTTTCATGTGTTTGATGGCAATCTGTGTATCTTCTTTGGAGAGATGTCTATTTAGGTCTTCTGCCCATTTTTGGATTGGGTTGTTTGTTTTTTCTGATATTGGAAACGCAAATCAAAACTACAATGAGATGTCATCTCACACTGGTCAGAATGGCTGTCATCAAAAAATCTAGAAACAATAAATGCCGGAGAGGGTGTGGAGAAAAGGGAACCCTCCTGCACTGCTGGTGGCAATGTAAACTAAGCTGTATTCTTAACCCAAATGCATTTTGCAGCCTTCCCTTCTCCTACTGTCTCTCAACATGACATCATCCCTCACCTTGAAGACTGCAGTGGCTTCCTAACAGGTTTTCCCACTTTGCCCTTCCCACCATATATTCTTTGCTCAACAGAGCAGCCAGCGTAAGGCTCTTACGTTCAAAATGAGATGATGCCACTTCTCTTGTCAAAACCCTCCAGTGCCTTCCCATGTTGCTCAGAATAGAAGCTAAAGTCTGTATGATGGTCCACGGGGCTCCCAGGATCTTTCAACGCCCATCTTCTCTGACCTTTTCTCCCATATGCACACCACTGTCCAGCCTGCTCCACCATACTGGCTGCTGCATTATTCTCCACTCACCCCGGGGTCACTCAGGATCAAAACCCTGGCTGTTTCCTTGATCTGGACCATGCTCTTGACATTCTCATACAGTTTAATCTCTCACCTCTCCGAGGGGTCCAAATAATGCTTGTTTGGCCAAAGGTGGTAGTTTCCCAGGACATGGGGCTTCCGGTGCTAAAACCAGGACAGTCCAGGGCAAACCAAGCAACTGGTCACCACAGCTCAATCAAATGTCACTGTCTTAGTGAGAGTGTCTGTGAACACATACTACGATTGGATATGTGACATATTTATTTGTTTTTACTCATTTTTTTTTGCAATTTACGTGGTCTACCTCTACCCATTAAGATAGTCTCACGGCGGTTGGCATTTTTCTGGTTTTGTTCACTTTTTAGCCCCAGCGAAGAACTAATGTAAGCAAACTACAGCCTGTGGGCTACATACAGCCCAGTATCTGTTATTGTAAATAGAGTTTTACTGGAAACAGCCATGCCTATTTGTTTAGGTAGCGTCTGTGGAGACTTTTCCTCTAAAATGACTGACCACAGTAGCGGAAACAGAGACCATATGGCTTGAACCACATAAAATATTTGCTATCTGGCCCTTGACAGAAAAAGTCTAGTGACCTGACTATTAAATGTATCTGACATCTTATCTCTCCTGGATAAACGTTTCTTGAAAGAACAAATGAACAAACACAAACAGACAGCAGATATATTCTACCAGAAATTTTTTAAAAAAAAAGTAACTTTGGGGCATCATTTTAATGCTAGTAAATTCTCAGCAAATTAAAAGGAAATACTAACATCAAAACCAAGAGTAATTGTAGTGAAAATACTTGCGGCATGGAAATTTGTTCAGCAAATTTGCAAAGCATAAATACCATTCTGAGAATTCTATCCTTAGGAAATAATCAAACAGAAGAAACAAAAGCAATGTTATATGTACAGAGACACTAATTATAGCATTATGTGTAGAAGCAAATACTGGAAACACTCATTATGTACAATTATGGGGAGAGAGAGAACTATTACTTTGTATAATATTGAGGATATTGAGAAGAAAATGCTGTCAGTTAAAAATGAAATGTTTATGACTTAATACCAATCTTAAAAAGAGAAAACAATGAGCTATGCTCTATGTATGACTTTAGTCTCTGAGAGCTTTTCAGAGGATGAACTGGCCTCCTTCGGTCTCCATTTTTGTTCCATTCTAGCTCTTCAATGATAATGATTTCAATAATAATAGTTATTATTGGTATTAAGTACTTCAAGCATCTCATTTAAACTTTACCAGTCCCATGAAATTAAAAGTAGTTTTAATCCAGCTACATAATATATATGTCATCCAAACTGAATCACTTGGCTCTGCACTTGAAAGTAACACAACGTTGTAAATCAACTATACTTCAATTATTTAAAAAAAAAAAAAAAGGAGCATGAAACCAATTCAACAGATTCAGAACCAGAGGTTTTGCAGACAGCTTGCCCATGATGTTGAGCTAGTAAGTAAGAAATGACCTTGACTGACCAAGACCTTGACTGACCAAGTCCTCGCTATTAAGCACTTCCATCACTGCCTGTCACAATGAATGAATGGCATTTAATTGGACATGTGTTTTCTTGGGCACTAGAGAACTTCAGCCCTGCAACCTAATATGGTACTTACATGGAAAAACAAATCATGGAAAAATACTGTAAATTGATCCACACAATGATCTGTATACATGCACTTATGACTATGCGTTAAACCAGTTCCAAGACTGTGTTTAATGAGATAATATATATTAAAAAAAAACAGTGCTTATCAGAAAGCCTTGTATCATAGTGAAATGCAAACCATGTAGACCAGATTTACTATAATAATGTTGACATATGTTTTCGATATTTTTTTTCAATTTTGGTAAGACTTAGAGTTGGTTATTACACAGTATGCAAGAAAAGTGCTGAAAACTAAATTGTCTAAAGCCATTCAAACTTTATTTAGATCTGAGTTTCTTATGTGAAGACTACCTCATTCAATCTTACTTTGCAATGCTTGGTCCTGACAAGAAAGATCATCTAAGATTCATTTTACAATGCTACCTCTGTAACATAACGGATAAAAACCCAGCTGTGTTTTAAATATCACAGAATTGATCGGTACCCACAAAAAGCATGACTTCTCTCCCTTCTCCTCCCCTCCAGCTACATGTTCTCCCAGTATTTCTTTTCCCCATCATCACTAGTGGCAGAATGACTGCAATTAAACACCCTGAGTGACATTTCATAAAGTGCTGGCAAGTGCCATATTGTCATTTCCAGTCACATTAGGTAAGGCTTATCAATTAAAGAAATTTGCCGCTTTAGGCAGTTCCAGGTGAAACACTGACATCCATTATTTAGCATGTTTTATTGAAGGTACTGTTGAGACTGCGCCTGGTACTTTATTTGGTGGCATCTTTGCAGGCTAACTCTCAGTCACCCTTCCAAGGAAATACAACTGTCCTGAAATGCAGAAAATCCATCAACTCTTTGAAAAAAGCAAAACAGCTGCCGTATCCTACACTCTTTAGAACTCTCAAGGAAGAGTGACATTGCGTTTTGACACTTTTAGGTGAATATTTATCTTAAATGCTTTCGTTGAGACCGAGAGAAACAAGGTTAGAGTCTTGCTGAGTAAGCAGTTTTAGTCCCTGATCATAACTCACTTATGGTTATTTTTCAGTGGTTTGCAGATCACGCTTCTCGATAGAACAAAAGGAAAAAACAAAAACACCTCTCCTTAACCACGCCAAGCAGAAGGCACGAAGTGAGAACGGCCTTTACCACCTACTGTCTCTGCAGCCCTGGACAGGATCCCTCACATCTCAGGGAGTTAGATACCCTCATCTGCAAACTCTCAGTGTTAATATTAACCTTGAACACTTTTGGACAAGATAACATAAAGGAATGCATGCCAAGTTCATAACACAACACCTGCTGCAGAGATCTGGTCTAAATAAAATGCTTAGCCATGCTATTTTTCTACTTCCCCCTGGCTTTCCTTCTTCAGTAATTCATAGTGGCTGAAAAAGATTCTGTTGGCCAAAAATGGAAAATAAGGAGGGAAGAGTTACTGGCCAACCACGTCTCAGGTAGCTTATATCTGGTCTCAAGGGCCTCCTAACACCTCTCTGCCTGGAACCAGTACCCTGCAGGTTCACGGAGCCCAGACGCCAGCAGCATCCTTCAGGCCTCGCCTTTCTGCCCCCAGGTGAGAATCCCTGCGAGGACAAATTGGTGGTAGGGAAGGATTTAGGGTTGCGACAAAGAGGAAAGAGGACCAACTTCATGCAAAGAGAAGCCTTCCCCAGAGGAGGAAGACCATGTGATTTGGGAAAATGGGTCCCTGCTTGCCTCCTGTGCTCCAGGATTGACTTACTCTACAAAGAAACAGCTGCAGCAAGTCATATGTTAGCCTTTAAAATAAAATGAGAAAGATCCTACTACCAAACAGCTCTCTTTGGGCTTAAGGCTCTCCTGAGCTGGGTTTATACATCATGTTTCTCATCTGAAAGCCCTGAGGCTGTTGCTGGTGGTAGCTCCCATCAAGCCCACAGAAAACAGTTTTAGCTGGTGCTTGCTTTGAATCACGGGCTTCTGCAGAAAATACTGAGATTGGCAATCACTCTCCCCTGCCGGCATCTTACTGCCCTCATATTTCTCTTTTTAGGCTCATAATCTCTGAAGGGCCTGCAGCTCTGCCGGACACCTTCTCCTGCATTGCACAAGAAGCAGGTGGAGAAACGGGAGGATGCTGGAGACCACCAACTTCCATCTCCCCCGGAGAAAACCAAGGCACACGCTTCATCCGCAGAAGGAGGACATCCCCAGACAAGCTGTGTTCTCTCCGCCCCTTCCCAGATTCCTCAGGGCTCAAGCACCAATCCCTCAAGAAGAAAATGGTTGTCTAATCCAACTTCAAATATTTGTTCCCCAATGAAAATGTAAGTTCCTTCTTTAAAAGAACCTATTTTTTTTTTATTCTCATAAATTAAAAGGGAACAAGCAGGGCATTGCAGGGCCCAATGGCATAAGACACCAGGTCCAGATTCCAACTCTCCCATTCACTACTGTGTGACCTCAGAAAAGTTACCTCACGTCTCTGTGCCCGAGTCTCTCTGACTGAAAAACAGGATCAATGATGATACAAAACTTGCGGGGTTAATGTGAAAGTTAAACACAAGAGTATTTGTAAAGCATGTAAATGATGTCTGACATTTGGTCATTGCTACAGGTTCAACTGTTATTATCATCACATCTTTTTCTTAAAAATCTACAATTTGAGTGACCAAGCTGAAATGTCTACCATGAGATAACAGATGCTCCTCCATGTGTTCCTGCTCCTCCATGTGTTCCTTATTAAAAATACGTTGAACTTGACTGATTAATCCCTTAAGAAAAAGGTTGATTGATTAGTCCCTTAAGGAAAAGGAATCTAGAAATAATCTCCATCTGACTATTGCCAAATCTACATCTGCGATACTGTCGCGCTATTTATATGCATATGTGTATCTACACGCACGCTGTATATGTGGTTTTTGTGTCCTTATTGCAGTTCAAGTGGTGACACATAAAACACAATGACCTGTCCTGACATGGACCCACCCTTTAGTAGGCACTTAACTGGCTCTTTGTCTGAGTCTCTATTCATTCAGTTTCTCTTCTTAAATCAGCCTGGTAGTTTTTTTTGGTTTTTGTTTTTTTTTTTCCCCCAAAGAATTTCAGTAATGCAGAAAAGCCATTTGTTTAAGAGCTACTAGCACTGAGATCCTATAATCTATATGAATTTACTTTCAAATTTTTTGCCATTTGTCTCCAATCACTTAAATCTGAATTTGCTTTCAACATTGGAGCGGGGAGAAGATAGAAACAGTGATTATAACAGCTAATACATATAGAACTTCACTGTGTGGCGTTCTCTGTTAAGGATTTTATCTGGATTATCTCATTTAATCTTTACAACAGACCTGTGAAATAGGTACTATTACACAGGTAGGAAAATTGACAACAGAGAGAGAAAATAACACTGCACAGCCCATAAACATCATGCTATATCACCTGTGCTTTATTCACCTTCTTTATGTGTTTAAGACTTTGAAGGATGTTTCGCATATGTCATTTCACTTAATCCTCATACTAACACTGGGAATATCATCTTTTCAAAACATCTGCTTTTCTATTGACAATACTGTGTAGAAATTGGGTATGTGGTCTCTGTAGCTAGGTTGCTGTACGAACATCTTACCGTAGTATATGTAGTAGTTTACAGATGGAAAAGAAGTAGGAGAGAGGAATCCAATGTACCTACAGTAACATAGATCACAACTGCTGGGTCCCAGAATTGAATCTAGTTTATTTTCTCCCTCGAGTCACTCTTACTTTTATTCTTTTATACATCTGGAGCCACACATGCACAAAGCTGTTTTCAATTCTTTGCCAACTCCCCTAGCTAATTAGCCTCTTCTTCAAAGTTTCCCATAATCTTCATTCATTAGATCCCAATATCATTTCTTCCCAAAGTAAGATAGTATCTGAAATGAGATTCCTTTTGAGAAATCTTTTTGGATTACTGGAGAGCTAGGCTCACCGTGATCTTTTGCTTAAAGGTAATAGTAAAAATAGACTTCTCCTTTCCGATACTATTCAGCTCAAATCTGTTTCAGCAATTGCCGAGAAGTTAAAGGGGAGAATTCCAATCAGAGAATGGCATAGATGTGTATACTTCAGACCCATTTTCTTATGAGTCCTTATCATAAAACTACAACTGTATATTGAACCCTACATCATAAGTGAAAGTGACATGTACTCACAGCACCAGAACTCTGCATACATTAACAACTGTTGTGGAAAGAAAAAAAGAAAACTAAAATGCTTCTGCTTGCTAAGTCTGAGCTGTCTGAAATAGTAGATACTAGCATACATAGCTAATGAGAACATGTGGCTATTTCACCTTGAGAAATGATGTAACTGTGAAATACACGCCAGGTTTTAAAGACTAGGGAAAAAGTGCAAACTACTTCATTAATATTTTATACCGATTATGTGTAGAAATGGTCATCTTTGGACTATGCTGGGTTAACGAAATGCATTATTAAAATTAAATGCACCTGTTTCTTTTTACTTTCTCAATGTAGTTATTAGGAAATTTTAATTACAGAGTTGGCTCCCACTTGTGGGTTGCATTATATTTCTAGCGAACGGCACTGATCTAAATACTGAGGAACGGGGAGTTTTTCTTGGTTAGGCACGTGGCAGCTGAACAGCCCCGAGCCCCTGCCTGAATGGTGATGGTCTCTGCCCCCACCGGCTCCATCACACAGAAGAAGGATGCTCTGGGCTACAACCTAGCTCACTCTGACCATCTTTGGCTTTTCCCCATGCTGTATGTTATCCTCTACTCCAAAAGATTATGAATATAGTATCCTCCCTCAAATAATGTTTCACTTGTGGATGCTTTCTTAAAGACCTGGGTTTTTTTTTCTCTCTCTTTTTTGACATATGCCTGGAAAACTTATAACTTTTCTAGTTTGGAATATTTTTTTTCAAGCAGAAGCCAACAATATGCTTAAAATAATGAAAAGATGCTTTAACAATTCTGGGAGGAAATGGTTTCCATGTATAATTTTATACTCAGCTAGACTGTCCATCAGTACGGATGCAGACAGGGACTATGTGCAGGCATGCTAAAGCTCAAAGGGTTTTCCTCCAAAGCAACCTTCCTCAGGAAACTATCTGAGATGAAACAAAGAGAAAAGAAGACAGGATTTAGAAAATAGTGAACAGGTTGAGTGGAACAGTGAAGAAGTGTCAGAAACACTGCCTTAATAACAGACCTACAAGCCAGTGCTGGACCCTCTGAGAGAACAGGGAGAGGGAACTGATGGATTTGGGGAAATGAGGGCAAAAGGGGTACAGACAAGGGGACGAAGGCACAATATGCTGAGGGTGGTGATGACCGAGATCTCAGGAACCGCAGAAGACAAGTGTATGCAAAATACGATGCAATCTGGTTTACGTTAGACAAATAAGTCAGTGACCTTCAGGAAGAAGAATAGAGTTCATTCCCAGCAATAATTCAAATAAGTACAAAGTAGAAGATATCTGGATTATTGGGATGAAACATAAGTTTCATAAATCAACAAGGGGAAAAAAATAATTCAAAAATTTAGGACAAATAGAAGGCAGTCACGGCATAGGACAGCCATTTACCAAATCTGCTTTTTCTTCCTCCTTTTCTTTCGAGCTTTCCTTGCAGTTAAGGACGCCCACACAACTGAGTCTAACCAGTGCAATATACGTGTGGGAGGCCTGCCCATAACAACGCCAGGCTCTTTCCTCCCTCTGTCAATGGGTGGAGACAAAGCTGCCAGCCCTGACTGAAAGCCAGACACAGAAGTCCCCAAATCACCTCTAAGTCAGAACCAACCACCAGTCAGAAATACTCCTTTGGGGTCTAACACGAGCAGACAATAGTAACACTGGAGCCTGCTAATGTTACATTAACTAAATAAGCAGAACAAGAAAGTCTTGGCCCAAATGTGGAAAAAAAAAAGTAATTGTGGCATTATTATGAATAACTAAGAAAGAACTCATCTGATCTGAACTCTCTTTGAGTGGCACACGGACGATGATGTTGGAAAAATATGTACACAGTTGTAAGAACACGAATGTTGTTTTCTGCTATCCAGCCTTCAGACAAATGAAGAAGGACTTAATTACGATCATAGACTAAAACGTACATGTTCACAACTTTGATCCTGCAAAAGTGCTATTACAGCTGAGAGAACATAGAGGAAAGAAAGTATTAGAACATTTACTGGAAAGAGCAGAGGCAGTGATCGTCACATCTGACACAGTGGACAGGCGACAGATGCTGTCAAATTAAAGAAATGAGGTACAAATGGTCAAGTGCATTATTCAGATTTACAATGTTTAGAAATCTAAATTAAATTGGAAGAAACAAGACATGGTGAATGGAGTGATAAAATTACAGTAACACTCATTGCAAGATGTCAATTTAAAAAGTTTTAACTTGATAAAGCAAAAAAGAACAGTATAAGCATATGTAAGATAATAATGACAAAAATGGTTAAATTCTATTGAAATGTCTATAGCCTAAGAGTATGGGTGTTTCGGTAGGATGTTCCTTTTCACTGTAATTCCTTCAGTATTATTAAATTTTTAAATTATGTACAAATGCTACTTAATCAAATTTAGTAACAGTAGAATGATAAAATCAGAAGGACAGCTGTCTTGCTACAAAGTTCAAGTCATAAACCAACACATGTCAACACAATTGAAGCTTTATTTCCTTACCTTCAATACAAGACTACTATTACTTTCCCTGCGTACATCTCAAGGTGACTTGAGGTATACACATGATCATACATTTGTGGGTTTCAGCATATTTACAAATTGACATGGCATACATATAATACAGGCTAATCTATGAAGTGTAGAATATACAAAAATAAGTTATTTAGGACAGCCTGTAAATGGGAATGTCCAGAGCTATGACTTTAGGGATCTCAGCTCTGCAGTAGCTGCTAAGAATTATTTTCTGAAGCATACTTTGCAAATACAAAGTGCTCCATCATTGAAAGAATTAAGGCATATCAGAAGGTAATGCTCAGGGAAGGGGGAGCAGGCATCTCTGGCTGAGGAGACTAGTGTTTGCTTAGAGCTGGCTTATCTCAGGCGGCATATGCCTAATTCAACCATCCCATCATCTTTCCAGAGCGTAAAGGAGCCTCGCCTTTTCCAGGACCAGAGATAGCTCATGTCCCCAAACGTATATACATTTCCTATGTGATTATGTCCATGGAATAAGACATTTGACGTAAGATCACACTAATGCTTTCAAAAATGAGATCCAGAATTGGAGAGCTGGAGTGGATGGAAATGCTCACTGAAGGGACCAAAGGGAGATGGTTTAAGAACAACTTCCCCACCTAATGGTGGACTAATGTAAGGACAGGACCACTTCTCCCTGGGGATTTCTCCACATCAGACGATAGGTTTCTTACGAAGGAGCATTTTCCAAATGCAGCTCCTGACCTACTTCCTTTCTGCCTTCTCGGACAATCTTATCACAAATCTGGAGACAAGGACCCCCCCATGCGAATTTCCCATTCAAGGAGAATACCTTCTCTTCTGGATTTCATATGCTATGGCCCTCTATTATCCTGGAGCTCAGAGTCATTTATGATAATTCCTGGACCATGACATTATAGTCTTTGTGATTTAATAATAGAATAGGGGAAACATAAATTAAGAAGGCATTTAAATTCTGAGTTGGGAGCATACGTCATTGAATATATCTAGTTTTTGTTTTGTTTTTTTTCCTTTTCCCCTTTTATGTTTCTCCTCTAAATACACACCACGCTTGCAAATACAGAAACAGTACATCTTTGTAAAGATCAGAAGAGACAATAGGAGCAATGTGCAATAATGAAGGGAGATGAAGGAAGATACAGACATTTAGGTGAAAACTCAAGGATCAATAAGGAAGACAAAAACACACCTCCAGAAGGAGACAATCTGAACTCTCATCCTTGAAAGAAGTCAGTTTGATGCTGGTCTCCTGTTTAAGGGAATCAGTTTTAAGTAAATCTGGCTGACCTCCCACTTCATTACGCACTGACTTTATTAAATATATGGCTATGTCCTTTTTCTTTAAAGAGCACCACGTGACGCTAGAAATGATACATTTAAGTGTCACTGTTCAGGTTAAATACTGCCACTTGGAGTTACAATGTAAAATTTTCAACACTAGGAGAAGGTCATTGAAAAGAGATTCAGTAGCGTTACTGTTAGCAGCACTTTAAGATGACTCCTCAAGCAATTCCTGGAACAAAATAACTAGGATGTTGGGGAAGCAAAAAATATACTCATTTCATTTTTTAAAATTATCTAAGTCCATATGGCTGAAATTAATTTATCTCCTCTAGGTATGCCACATCTACACATTTATAAGAATTAGATTATCGACTTTTTTCTTTATGATCCAGTTATCCAAAATCAATGACAAACTGTGTTGTATCTTTCAAATCTGTTACATAAAATAATTATATCAAATTTAATGCCCTTTGAAATGTTACTATCCCAAGCACTGAAAAAAGCAAAATTTAAGCATAAATTTAATAATCTATAATATAGAAGAAAAGATAAATATTATGATAAAAGCCTCTTGATATAGTTTGGATTTAATAAATGGGTGACAACATAGGAAAGATTATGAGCTGACTGTTATATCAACTTTGACTTTGTAAGTTTTATAATTGTGAAATTAGTAAGGACCCTTCAATTAAGAAGAAAATGCTTGGGGAGGTATGAGCAAAACAGAAATTGGCATAGTTGCTGTTAATATTTATTTGTGCATTTTCCAGTTTATAATAACTCCTCATTTGATGACCAGCATATTTCCACTCTTCTATTAAATGTCTGAATGGGGGATTAGGTACAGTATTAGGGGTAAAGAGATATGGATTCGGCTAATTTTAAGGTAGAAGCAAGGACACAGTCACACAGTTTTTATGACTGTAAATTATGTCCTAGGGGGTTACAAACTAGTTGAGGAAACGCTGAAGACATAAGGTTAAAATATAAAATAGCAGCAAAATAAATGCTCAAGACTAAAAGGACTTGTGTTTTCTTAAAGAATTTAAAAAGGGGTTGCAATGGTTAAAAAAAAAGTGACTAAAATTTGGGCTTAAGTGTGAACTTGACAACTAAGTAAGATTTATGGCTTTAACGGAGATGAAAGGGAGAACTTCGTAACAGGAAAAAATGGGTGAAAGTTTGGATTTAGGCATGGCGTGGTGAGCTGGTAAGGAACTCTTTGGGAAGAAACCCTGCTTTGTAGAGTTTGCTAATTTCTGGTGTCACTCCCACCGTGGAGGGGACGCCAAGCTAAGAGCTTGGTGTGAGGAACACAGCCCTTGGGAGAGACGCACACAGTTGGCTTTTGGGAAGTCAGACCAAGCAAAGCATCGCGTGGAGACAAAAGCATAACATCTGTGTCCGGGAACACTAACGGATGAAAGTGGACAAGTCAGTTCAGACGAGGTGATGGAGCACCGGGGCAGCGTTTTCAAGGGTTTGCACTTAATTCTTGTTGAGTCACTGAAGTGGTCTGGCTGAGAGAGGACAGGTGACGATGAAGTCGTGTGTGTTGGGAGTGGGACTAAGGAGGAGAGTGTAGGATGAAGGCTGAGATTCTGGAGGTGGCGCCCATTTCACCAACTTGAAGCTGGTCTGGGTGAGAAGAAAAAACACCTGGAACGGGACAGTTGGAGTGAGAAAGGGGAGACGTGAAAGACAGTCTGACAGGATAAAAGGGGCAAGCAGGGCAAAATGGAGAGGGTGACTGCAACGTTTCCACAGAGTGAATAGCAGGTACGCAGTGGTAGAAATAGGGAAAAAAGAATATATTTAGGATATCCAAGTGACAGCGTCCTTAAACAGTATCACTTAGTTGAGGGAATCGGTGAAAAGACAAGGGAAGGGACACAGAAACCTGGATTTTGAGGACATCACTCTTTTGACAATAGAAGACGTAAAATAATTAATAGCACTAAGGAAAAAAAAGAAGAGAGATATAATAGACCTGAGGAACATGCAAGAAAATGAGCATTTCAGGAGGAGTAATGGATGCGTGTGGTAGAAAATATCCGTAACAGGAATTTCTCTAGGACACAGGGATGATTTGAAGATGGTGGATCTGACCTCTGGTAATTACCTGCTGGATACCTTGAACAAGTTACGTTTCCCACCTAACCCTCAGATGCCTCACGTGTAAAATACTTCTTTAATAAAATACCTACTGTGAAGATTACACATGAAAAAGTAATGCCTGCTCATAACAATCAATATGTACTGGTTACCAGCTGTAGTAATAATGGCAGTAGTAGTAATAGTACTAGTAGTAATACTAGTTGTAGTAATAGTAGTAGCAGCAGCCGCCGCAGCAATATGCCATAACTAAGAAAAGCAGCATTGGGAAGATCTCATGAGACTGCCACACGTAACAGGGATAACAAAAAAAATAGAAAAGTATTCATTAAATAGCATAGATGAAAATATAAACAGACTGATGAAAACAACACATTCTGATATGAGGACTTCAGCTAAGGCTGTGGATTTGCCTGGTTACGTACATGGATAAAAAGTTGGACATGGGTTCTTGTAATAAACTCTAATGGAAAATAATTGAAAAAAAGAATATAGATACATCCATATATATAGGTATAACCAAATCACTTTGCTGTACACCTGAAAGTAACACAACATTGTAAATCAACCATGCTTCAATAAAAAAAAAGTCCGACATGGGTTTGTGTCTTAACTCATCATATGCTATCTTTTGGAACCTTTTGAAAATTAAAATTGTGCTTCTTTACCTGTTAAATGAGTGTGAGTATTTATTATATCAGTGGGGTTTTGTGAGAATTCAGCGATATGATTCGGGTAAAGCACGTAGCGCATTTTCTGAATTACATTAAGACCTCAATAAATGTAAGCTACACTTTTACATTTGAAACCATAAAGTGAGTTTTTTCTTAGGAAAGTCAAAACCTAAGAGTCAAAGTATGCTCTTTCCTAAAGTTACTGGATCAGGAAAATAATGTCACAGAAAAGGCTAAAAATCACAAGGCTTCCAGAAAACTGATTCTAATCTTGCAACAAATCATAACGAGGAACACTTGCACTAGTGCAATCCTTTATGGTCTATCTCCCAAGCCCGAGAGTGTTGAAAGAGTCTTCCAACGGTATCATTTAATTATCAAGGAGTATCTGCCATTTTTAATGAGAAAAAGATAAAAAAGGCAACTTCAAAGCAAGGAGGCCATAAATGTGTGCATTAAATCTTAGAATGCTATGACAGTAAGTGATAAAAATATGTAGCAGTCCACAAAGTTTGAGAAACAGGATGAAGACAAATTTGGATGTTTAAGGAACATATCTAAATTTGTTATTGACTTCGCAGGGTGCAGCCATGGTTTCTTAGGTAACGTACAATATTGCTCTAGGGGACAGAATGAGCTGACATGGGAAGACCCAGCGTGATGTGTCTTGCTTTCGTTAAGTGGAAACTTTTCCAATGTCAATTCCCAAGCCATTTGCTTAGTCCAGGTGTCAAGCTCATCACACGCCCTCCCTGTACAGCACCTACCTCTGCAAAACGGGGCTGGGAAGTCCCAGGATGCTCCATTCCCAGGGCTGACGATGCAAGTCAGGATGGCGTGGCCTTCCAAGATGTAGCCAGAGAGACAGCTATACCGGATCTTGTCTCCTATGTTGAATCTTGTTCCGTGGAGAACTCCTTTCAGTACTTCTCCAGGATTTCCACATGTGTGGCTGGGTAAAACTATTGGGAGAAAAAAAGAGGAAAAAGAAATATAAGTGAAAGGAAGATTTTCTACCGAGATCAATTTATATCACAAGACAGGGACCACTTTTGAACTACTAAAGTTAGCAAATCTAGGACAAAAATTATCTTAATTTTGTCGAAAAATTAAACAGAGAAATGGATTTGTGTTTTGTAAAATCTGTAATTTAGTACTTTTGTAAAGAACTATTTAAAAAGTATAAATAAGTGGATTTTGTTAAGAGGGGAAGATACAGTTCTGCTTAGATTCAGTGTTTAAATGACATCTAGATTATTTTTTTAATTATGAGATTCTACAGTCCCACATAGTTAGAAATCAGATAATACAGCAGAATATAGATATCTGAAAAAATTACAGAAATACAGCATGAATGAATACATGCCACATTTTTCCTTATTCCTCCAGGACCAGCACTGCCTGATACACACCAGTAATAAGTGTTCAATCAATGTTTGATAGATAAACAACTGAATTAAATAATAAATTTAAAATGTCAATTGCTAATCTATCAGACTTTTACAAAAATTGTACCACTGTTATATTCCAAGCCATCTGTAAGGCTCTATGCGTTTGGAGTGTCTGATTCACAACAAAGTTTTAAGTATCAGTTTTGACAAGGCAAGTACTGTCTCACTTGCATTTCAGTGAGATAGCCTTGATTCTGGTCTTTCTTGGCCTCCTCACTTTTCGTATTGATAGGCTTCTCTGTCTAATTCAACTGCCTTGAAACCTAATGGACACGATGCCGTTTCACACTCATAGAACGTACTTTTGAACTTAACTGAGGCACCATTAAGTTGAAGAGACGAAGTTGATGATTGTCGGCTACTGTCTCCATATTTCTGGTTTAAATTTAGCATATCATCAGTAAATTAGCTGCTATGATGTAGAATTCAAATAAACCAAGGATCATACCATTTAAAAAAGAAATGATTTTCAATAAAAAGTATTTCCAAATGAACAAAATTATTCTATTTCTGTATCCAACTTTTTGCATTGGTATAGGGGTACATTTTGGTATACATGTATAATACAGAGCACTTCTTCTTTTTTCTTTGTTTGTAAACAGAGAGATAAATAGACGTTTCCCAGTGAACAGGGAGGGAATTTCAGTGATTTCCAAGATTAATTTTATTTTCGTATTAAATACATACGAACTAAACTATATAGAAACACTTAGAAAACAAATACTACAATTTAGATGTTTAATATTACTGACATGTTTATGAAATCACTATATAGTCACAGCTTGCTCAGTTCTAGTTTTTAGAAAATAATTTCTGAAAACAGTCTACAAAAACCTGTTTGATAACATAATAGAAAATAATTCAGTATAATCTATAATCATCTATGGGTCTTTTATAAAAACGAAATTCTGTTTTTAATTCCACATTCACCATCCCTAAGGCAATAAATCTGTTTCTTAAATGTTGCTTAAAAACATTTTTAACTGTCTGGAATTTAACTGTCTATGATTGCCTAAGGTAGAAAACTTTCAATTCTATCTTGGAGGATCACTTTATTTTATGACCCGGGGTACCCAACAGCCAGCCTGAGATAGGGACCTTATAATCAGAGACAGACATGAGACATGGGCTGAATTTCTATCGTCAACAGAGAGAGAAAAAGAGATGGGGTTGGGGGGAATATGTGAATATGAATGCTATGGGTGTTTTTCTTCCTTGTCCAGAATGAAAATTTTGATTTCAACCAACCTTATAATTTAGGAAAAAAATACTAAAATGTTAATGTGAACAATGTCAGCAAGAGAATAGAAGTAACTGAGGATGATTTAAAACATTTACTTCTAGTTGCAAAAACACGAAAATGCAAACACGTACATAATATTACAAAGGCATCAGCCATTTCATTAAGACATTATCAAAATATCTTAAATTGTGAAAAATGGACAAAAATGATTATAGGTCTACACAAAGATTTATGACTCAGACACACACAAAAATGCCAAGACATGAAAATCCAGTGGCTGCACAAAACTAACTTAAAATAAACTCAACCCCACTGGCACTTCTGCCATTTTTATTTGAACTAACTTTTCAACCAGTTTCCCTGAAGATGGTGAAGGTCTCTTGGTGTCTCCCAGAGCAATGAGGACACATCAAGTATTTAGTAAATACTTATTGAATTGACTTGGACTCTACATTTAGTTTGCTTTAATCATTCCTTGAAGAAATGTGCACTCTTGCTCACAGATGCTTCAAGAAATTCCTATTAGGGTGATGGGAATCAGGCACCCAGTGCAGACACTCGTGGACGTGAAAGAATATTGAAAGGAGCTCTGGGCGCACTGCTTTCCTCTCATGGCAGGTTTCCACCCATCAGATCCCACGAAGCCAAGTTTGTACACCCAGGGCTCGAAACCTAGGCTGTCATTCCCATTAGGCTCATTGAAAATCCCTCTATAACACTTCTGCTTTGGCAAGTGCAAATGGTCACAATTCAATGACTTAATTAGGCTATCACATCAAACCTTTGACCCAACTGTTTCAATCATTAAATGGATGCCACGTCAAATCGCTTTCCAGAAGAAAAGTGGAAACATGATACTAAAATAAAATATGTCACTAATATTCATCATGAAATGGGACAAAAGGCTGGCGGACAGAAGTCTGAAATTCATCAGAGGAGTGGCAGCATTTTTAACAGGATGTGCACAATTAATGAAATTTCATTAGGCAAGTGCATTTGGAAGCTGGTTCCCCGGAGGGTGAATGTCAGACTGTTTGTTTACACTTGGCCTTTCCAGGAGTCTCACTGCAGCTTAAGGAAATAAAACCTCAAATATCCACCTGACATACACCCCTGGAAATAAAGCCAACGATACGTGATGTGTTTGTCCACAGACTGCCCTCCACTCCCTCCTGAAACCTTTGGGAAGGATTATAGAACAATCCACTGTACTCATCTTCCGGAATGCTTTGAAAGCTAGATTTTCAAATCTTGAAACCTGAACATTTATTCTCTGTCCTGACTCTCTGAGTCGTGGCCGTTTGGTGCGACAAGAAGATGCAGAGACAGCAGTTACGTGACAAGAGCAAGGAGGATTTCTTAGGGGCGGGGGAGAAATTTAATGCCATCCACTTCCGAAGTCTCTTTCTCCACGTGAAGAACAACATTTCGGGAGATATGCTGTGTAAAGACCTATTATGCCTGAAAAGTTACAGGATCTGGATGAGAAGAACTCAAAGAGGAAATGAGTTTTAAGTATGCGTCAAGGTGGAAAGTGGTAAGGTTTGGCCAAATTAAAACAGAAAGTCATTTTAAAATGAAGGATGTAGGAGTGGCAAGTGGCTATAGGAAAGTACCCGGCACAGTGGTATGTGGATCAGTATCAGACAGACTTGTGTTTCTCCTCCAGAAACAGACCGTATAACGTTGGACAAATTACTTAAATCTCAGTCTCTATGTCTTGATAAGGGAATTAAAAATAAAACGTAGCAACAGGGTGTGCTGTGACACATGTATGAGGTAACGCAGATTCAACAGTTAGCAGGGAACATGAAAGGGAATAAGTGCTCAATCTATTTTAGCAATTTCAAATTTATTTTCCCAGTTCTAAAGCACCATGTGGACTTTACGGAAATCATACAAATTTAAAAGTATGCAGCGGTTCCAATGTATACCAATTTTAGAAGCAATAAAACTAGAAAAAGTCTGCTAGAGTCAATTATCATTAAAATAAGAGCATCGTCATTAAAAAGGGAAGCAAAGGAGAACGACATTCCAGTTTTTAGCCATATTAATTCGACTTCATTATTCCTGCTCTAATGTAATAATAATAACACTTATATAGCAGGTGCTATTAGCTAGACACTGTTTCAAGTGGTTTATATATGTTAACAGTACATATGAAGTCAGTCCATTATCCCCCTTTTAGAGAGGAAGAAACTGTGGCACAGAGAGGTTAAGCAACTTTCTCATGGCCACACAGCTGGCAAGTATTGGTGATAGGATTTGCACATGGTGGATCCAGCATTTCTGCCCTTCAGCACTACAATAAACTTTCTTATGAAACTGTTGTCAACATCAAAAGAAATAAAGATAATAAAATGCTATTAAATCTGTCGTGTTCTCAACAGAACTTTGTTTGATATAATAAAAGGAATATAAGGATTTGGGAGAGTTACGATGTTTCCTCAGGTAAAACTGAAGGCAAAATTATTACATGGCTTTTTAAAAATAAGTTTCAAGCTCTCAGGTAAATTTGCAGAATGGGAGAAAGGAGTCAGGAGGGAGTGCGTAACAAAGTTAACACAAGAAAATGACAAGTTGGCAAAGGGACTTGAAATCTTAGAGGCTGGATTTTCAAAAGATTTTGAATGGCAGTTGTAAGACATTATAATCTTATAAGAAGTGAGAACACAAAAATGCCCATTGGAAAATGTTTTTGACTGTGTGAACTGAGTTTTGGGGAGTGTAAAGCATGTATGGCCAGGTGACCCCTGGGATGAGCTTATTGGTCTTACACTTTAATTTTGCTGGTTGATCTTTCATTGTTTTATATCTTGAAGTGTAAGGGAGACACTGTTTTCACCTCACTAACCTGGATCTATGAGCAGCTGAAGCTTTAGCACCCCAAACAACGCAGGCATCAATTCACATATAAATGACGGTAAATCTATAATCAAGGAACTAAACGGCAAATCAAGAGTTAACTACTGAGGAAGAAACAGCAACAAGAGGAAGCATTTATGATGGTGACCCAGGAAAACAGGATGTGTGCACATGGCCATGATGGCCACAGATGCAGACTAGTAGGTTCAGTTGTGAACGTGAGTTTGCTCTTTGTTTTTAAGCCTGTTCACCGTCTCCATGGTGTACCCTAGAGTTACAAGAAAATAGCTGACGACCAGAAAAGTTCCTAAGTTTCCTCTGATTTACAGAGTAACAATGGAGGGAAGAGAAAAGAAAAATAATTGGGACCCCAGATGTAAATCTTCTGGAATACCCAAAGTTAATGGGGGAGAAGGGAATAATGATTACACAAAATAGAAAAATGGCCAAAAAGTTAAGATCAAGACCAAACAGAGCCTAGGCGTCCAGCTGAGAAGCAATCATGGAAGAATGGATGCCCGGTAAAATCAATGGTTGAAAATTAAGCGTAAGTGATTGACATACAAAAAAGAGCACAGCAACAAGAAGTAACAGCAGGTGAACTTTTCAATTATCACTGAATTGCTGAAGAGAAAATTGCGCGTACATTAATTTTCTCAGGTAAATTTACCTATACTTCCGCCACAAGGTAGATCCACAATGCTTTCATTAATGACTTATAAGCCAATATACAATTTTTTATGACCATCTTTCTTCTTCTCAAAAGTGAACTTTACACTCGATAAATGGATGTTCAGTTGATTACAAGTTGCTCAATACTTATATAATGATGAGGTAAGAGTATTTCTAAAAATTGAAAAGGACATTGAAACAAACGTGACCACAAGCCCTGGTAGATATCAGATTAATGAGAGCAAAGAAGCCAGCAACCACTCAGGAACTGATCAAAGTGACCTGTGCCCTATGCTCAATAATGCTTCTGCTTACTCTCTAATTCATGATATCCATGTAACAAGGACAGTAAGACCCATTCCAAAAGTGAAATGTTACATTAAATACCACTAGGGATGGTTAACAAAATTGAATTAAAGTGATTCTAGAAGACAATTCTAAACTCTTTCTGAGTCACAGTTCATTTATTAATTCAAATTTTTAAAAATCTCACTATAACACTTCTTCTATGGGCTAAGTTAGAGAAGCAGGTATTGGATTTACCTTCCTGCTTTAATGAAGTTTAAAAAAAATCAAAATTTATTTTTTTTAAATGGCTCTCAAAGCACTGGGCATCAGTCAGTGTTGGAACACGACCCTTGAGAGATGGGAATTAAATGAGAATCCCTAAAATTTCTCCAGCTTATTTCTTGGAGAGAGTTAGGGACCAAAGGCGCAGCGAGGAGAAACCCAGGTTGAGTCTGGCAGTCTCCCTGAGTCGAGACAGAGATGAGAGCCCCGGGGTGTCAGAGAAGCTAAATTTCACAGGAGGAAGAGGGCTCCAGAGACCTACAGAGGGCCCCTCTTGAATATGGGGTGAGTTCTTACTAATGCACGTACGGAAAGAAATGACGCAAGGCGAGTGAAAGAATTACCAAGGGATTAGAAGCAAAAGTGCCCGGGATGCTTTCAGGGCTGAGAAGAATACCTTTCCCAACAGTGAGAACAAAAACCTCCATCATTCCACTGGACCGGAGTTAGTGTACTGAGAAGGCTCTAAGCTCAGCAGTGGGGAACACACACTCTAGAGTGAAAGCTGCCTGCGTCACGTAGCAGAAATCTTACAAGCAACAGGATCAGAGTAGGGTGAGGCTAGTGAGGGGCCTTGCACGGAGAATCTGAGGGGCTCTCGCTACCTGGGTTATTCAACTGCCGGATCATCACTAGCACAACCTGAGAGTGAACGCCTACTTACACTTTCACCCGAGGTTCCTAAATTGACTCACTCCTCGTGCAGCCTTAAAAGCAGTATCTTAATGATCAAACTGTTCCAGGAACTTCAACTACATCCAAAAACCTTTTGGGGAATACAAAAATATCCAACACCCTCCAAATTAAGATTCACGCTATCTGGTATCCAATCAAGCATGCCAACAGGCAAGACGATAAAATCCGTAATGAGGAAAAAGAAGAATAAAAAATTAGCCAGAAATGACACAGATGGCTGAATTAGTAGACAACAGCATTAAAATGGTTATAATAATTGTATTCTATGTCTTGAAGAAGGTAAAGATCAAACACGTTAACTAGACACGTGGGGGGAAAAAGGCAGAGATTATTAGATTGGATTTAAAAAAGGCAGTGATACACTGATGCCAAGAAACACACTTTAAAGACACAAAGCAACAAAAGCAAAATGAGAACTATTAATCAAGAGAATACTAACATTAATCAAAAGAACACTTAAGTTGCTATGTTAACATCACACAGTTTTAATGCAAAATAATATAACCAAGTTGATAAAGAGGGTTATCTCACAATGTTAAAAGGGTGAACATAACAATCCTAAACATTTGTGTATCGAATAACAAAGTTCAAAATACATGAGACAAACACTGATAGAACTGCAAGGAGAAATGAATAAAACCAAGTTATAGTTGGAGATTTCCACACTACTCTCTTTTTTTTTTTTTTTTTTTTTTTTTGGCGGTACGCGGGCCTCTCACCGCTGTGACCTCTCCCGTCGCGGAGCACAGGCTCCGGACGCGCAGGCTCAGCGGCCACACGAACCCGCGTCGCCCGCATCGGCAGGCGGACTCTCAACCACTGCGCCCCCAGGGAAGCCCTCACACTACTCTCTCAATTGACAGAAAATCACTAAGCATATAGAAGCCTTGAACAAAACTATCAACCAACTTCTAATCAATAGTTAAAAAAAATAAGTCAAAAGGGATATTAGGAAATCGTTGAACTAGACGAAAATGTTAAAACAACATATCAAACTTGTGGGATGCATTGATAATCACGCTGTTAGGAAAAGTCACAGCATACAGAGTTTATATTACGAAAGGAGAAAGAGCTCAAATAAATCACTTAAGACTCCATCACGAGTAACCGAAAAAGAAACTTTTAAGTATTGAAGACAAAAGCAGACATCATATGTCAATAAAGCTGTTAACAAATAATGTCAATATATTTCATGCCTCCTCCCTTCCCCCACAAATACATTCCAAGTTGTTGTCAGTGATCAGACTGCAAAGATGAAGATGCCTCAGATCCTGCCCTGGAGATGGCACTCAGTCTGGGAGACAGCAGATGAGGAAACAGTTTCAACAGAGCATCTTAAGAGCTGACGCAGAGGCTCGTGGATAGACTATGAGGGCAAGGAGTTGTGAAGGTCTGCACAGAGGAAGAGACTGAAAGGGAGGAAAAACATCTCTCTCTAGCTCTAGCTCCAGCTCTACTTCAAGCAGACTGCTGGAAGGGACTTCCGGCCAGGTAAAACATGAAGCGCGCAGACATGCAGCACTTTGAAAGGAGGAGTTTTGGAGAAAACACACCGGTGCAGGTAGCCTCCGGGGGCTGCTGGGTATCCATCTTGAAAAGGTGACACGAATGCAGAATGGTCAATTTGTAGTTATAAAAGACCAAGTGTAGTCTTATAATTTTACCAGTGGAAGGCTGTAGGTGATGGTAGACATTTATTACAGTGCTTCAAATCACCATTTTAATTACCTTAAAATAATAATTTTTTTTTTTCTTTTTTTTTTTTTCTTTTTTTTTTTTGCGGTACGCGGGCCTCTCACTGTCGTGGCCTCTCCCGTTGCGGAGCACAGGCTCCGGACGCGCAGGCTCAGCGGCCACGGCTCACGGGCCCAGCCGCTCTGCGGCACGTGGGATCCTCCCGGACCGGGGCACGAACCCGCGTCCCCCGCGTCGGCAGGCGGACTCTCAACCACTGCGCCACCAGGGAAGCCCCCCAAAATCATAATATTTAGCACTTGCTGAACATCTGGGTTAAACACTCAGACACTCCATCTACGCTACTGCTAATTCCCCAAAGAGGCATCATTTTCCAAATTTACCTATAAAGAAGATGGGGCACTTGGTTGAGGTAACACAGATGAACCCACGTCTGTATAAACCTGGGACATTTCCACCACCATACTGCTTGTGTTGCTATAACTGAAATGCTTTGAAATAGAACCGTAATGTTAGAAATAATCTGGGGACAGTTTAATGGGAAAAAAAGCTGAAGAACTAGGAACTGGGATCTTGTCCTTTCGTGCCCATTAGCCATCTTCCTCTGTGATATCATATTTTCCATCTTAACAGTGAGAAACAGAAAGAGAGAAGGATAAACTCATCAATTATATAAGGTGAGAATTCTGTACAACAACTGCTATTTCAATGTATATAAGTTCTGGTGCCTTTCTGGACACTTCTTCCTGTGAAGTGAAAAACGCAAATGCCAAAGGGAAATCGGAGAAAGCATCTTTGAGGATTACTGCAACATTGAAAAATTAAACAAAATACAGTTATCATGTATTATTTCCTTCCTGGGACACTGTCTTAAGCTACAGAAAATCCAGTCAAGTTTTTTCTATTCCAAACTCTAAGTTCCTCCCTCCCTCCCCCCCTCACTATTATTGTTTCCTTCTAAATGGATTGAGATGTAATTGATATTAAGCTCTATATAAGTGGAGGGTGTACGGCATACTGATTTGACTTTACACACATGACATACATCGTGAGACGATGACCACAGTAACCGCAGTGAACATCCATGATCTCGTATAGACGCAAAAAAAAAACCAAAAAGAAAAAAATGTTTCCTTGTGATGAGAACTCTTAGGATTCTTAACTCCAGGCTCCAAGATTCTTCACCATAAAAGGGGCTCCGCTTGATTTACCTGCAGTCATGTCTCTGAGGGCGGCAACCCCTCCAGAGGGAGAGGGATCAGGAAACTTCATTCTCCAGGTGATGCTACCTCCACTGAGCAACAAGAAGCCTCCCTTCACCTAGGCCTCAATCGCAGAGCTACAGCCTGGTTCCCTGGGACGCCGACACTTGACACAGGGGATGGGTGCAGGCACTTTACCTGGGGGGGCTGGGGGAGGAGAGGCAGCAGGGCTGGGCAGAGAAAGGTACTGAGCTGCAGGGCAGTCATGACAAAGCCTCAGACCATCCTCCAGGGAGCTCTGGGTCTGGGTTGGTTTCCAGATTGTCTCAACCTGGGGTGAGAGGCCACAGCCCTTCCAGCAGACTAACCCAGTTATGAGACGAGGCTCCCCCCACAAACACACACACTGACAGGTGTCACCGTAGACGCAGCAGCTCCCTCTGGCCAGGATCAATTCCCGGAGATGGTCTTAAGCCAAGAGTTTCCAGCTGCCAAACTCCGGCACCCCACACCTTCTGGCCCTGACCCACCTCTCCAGGGGCCCGCAGGCACCACAGAAAGGCCACACCCTTTCTTGTCCACTACCTTCTCACCTTCTCTGTTATTGCCGCATGGTACCCTGAATGCAAAGCTTTCTGGTAACAGCTTTTCTTGTAAACCTGAAGGTTTAGGTATATTCCAGGAAATGAAAAAAAAAAACAAAAAACACCTCCATGAACTAGATGTTAAATAGGACTAGTTTCAGATCCCACAGGGAAGTAAAAAATACAAACAAAGAGAGTTAAACCTTTCACTGCAGGGAGGGAGGAGCCCTGGAGACAATCAAACTGACCTGGAGGCTGCTGGGGAGAAGTTCTGCCCCTCCCCCAGGGTATGAGGACACACAAGTCAGCACGAAGCAGTTACAGAAGAGGGGTCTGCACCCTCAGCGCCCCAAGAATGAGGAACGGGACAAAAGGCAGAGGAGGGGTTTATCACCAGCAAAGCCCGCTAATAATTGGTGCCAGTGGGCCCCTGGAGAGGTGGGTCAGGGCCAGAAGGTGTGGGGTGCCGGGTTTGGGAGGTGGGGGGACAGTGGGCGAGCAGCTTGTCACTAAGGATCTCAGGAGCAAGAAGGAAGACGAAGACTTATTTTTTCCAACGCAGGGGTAGGCAGACAAAAAGCTTATCAGCTGTGCATGATATGAACAGATTGAATGTTTCAAGGACACTATAATTTAAAATAGTGCTCCCTTAGTGCTAATAAATGCAAAGTGGTAACAGCAGGTGGAGATCACTAGCTTGGAGCCATCTGACAGGCTCCTGATGCTGGAGTCCAAATGCCGGGCTGAACACGAGGGGAGGAGAGCCGGGCCCAAGCAGAGCCAGGGCCCCCAGGACATGGGTGCAGTCATGGCTCCAACAGGGTGCAGATTTTTTAGAATGAAACAAACTCAAGAATATTCATGCTATTAGTGGTGACTTAGGAAAAGAGCAAATTACTTTTAGGAAGAGAGTTATAGCAGAAATAATTTTAAAGAGACAACACAGTACTCAAAGCAATAACTATCAGATTCAAAGACTAAAAGAAAACATGAGAACACAAGTGACCTATAAAATACAAAGATTAAATTACACACGGAGGTAATTTTCAGCCATTACAAGAGATGGCGTTTCCACATCCTGAACACACACTGTTTCTTTCAGGCTCTTGGCACTGCTTGATTGGTTTTTTTTTTTAACATTAGGATATTCATGCCTATATCCATGTACACGTACACAACACATACACACACCCACACGTGTGTCTTATGAAGTGCATAGAAAAATGTACGTCTGAGTAATTCAAATCAAGTACATACATTAGATCCCTGTACACGGAAGTAGATATAATTTAAAATAACGGTCCTATAATTTCATTTCGATGTATAGCATAGGTTTTATAGCGATTAAAAGCACTTCTTTTAATTTTAACCTACATTTGTACAGAAAATCATAAAAGGAGTTCAACGATTTCTAAAAGTCATATGGCTTTATCTATTATTTCCAATTAATAAATTCTTGGCTGTCACTCAGTCTAACTTGATTGACTTTTTCTTCTATGGGAGCCTGCACCTACCTTCCAAAAATAGTCTTAAATTAAAGCTATGGACATAAGCAGTTTCAGTTTACCAGGCATGGGTATATTACTAATTTATGATTTTCATATTCATTTGAACTTAAAAGCTTTTTCCATGATTGAATTCATATAAAGAGCTCAAGCTTTATTAAAAAGAAAGTCTTTTGGAAAAGGTTAAAGCATGCTTCTTTGTCAGGTACTCTCTCTCTCTCTTTCTCTCTGTCTCACACACACACACACACACACACACCCCTCTTCGATATCCCTCTGGCTATCCCTTTTCCTGTGCATTTTCCCATCCATTTCCGGCACCCCGGAAAGGGGCCTTTTTACAACACAGTCAGGTCAGGCCCACCCCTACTGAGAACACCCTACTGAGGGCCTTCCTACTGAAGTCAGAATAAAACCCAGACCCCTTAGTAGGTGCTGCAACACCCACGTGGCCCAGCCCCTCACTACTTCTCTGACCATAATTCCTAAACCTCTCGTTGTGCTTCTGCCTCATAGGTCTTTCTTCCCCAAGGTTCTTGAAGAGGATGCAGAGCACCCTCCCTCCTCTGAGCCCGCACGAGCTGTATTACCTCTGCTCAGATTACTTCCCCCTCCCCCCCTCCCCAGACCTTTACGTGATTTTTCTTATCCTTCACGTCTCAGCTTGATCACCATCATTTTTCAAAGCTCTCTCGTTCAGCTGACCTAAAATAACTCTGTTCTTGCCTCTTAGTATTTTCTATCGCGTCATGTTTTAGTTTCTTCCCATCACTACTACAATTTGAAATGATTTCATTTGTTTGCTTACTGGTATCTATCTATTCCACCCCAGAATTGAGTTGAAGGAGGGAAGGCTTACTAGCTTCTGATTCACGTTTGTATCCACAACACCTGCAGTAGCACTTAACATACGGTGGAGACTTCATACACGCTGTATGGAATACATGAATTAATCACTGAATGAGTGAATGAATGCACACCCTGGGTGGGTGGGAAATTCTGAATTCCCAAGAAGTGGCATCTTTATCTTAATCAGAGTCTTCATCTGAAGATGACAATTCTTAACATCTTAGGAAAGATCCTGCAGCTCAAAGAGAATTTCAAACACTCCAGGAATAAATACTGGGTTGGCCAAAAAGTTCGTTTGGTTTTAAGTAAAAATAAAAGACATTTTTCATTTTCACGAACTTCACTGAGCAACAGATTCACTCACCGAATGAACTTTTTGGCCAGCCCAATACAAGCCTGCCTTTACACGCAGCCTGAGTTCATCTCCATTCACATCAATGAGGAGGACTCACGTGCTCTGGACAGGAAAGGAAGGCCCTGGACATTGCAGGAGTCATGTGACCTAAGCTAACATACAGAGACCTACAACACTCACTCCTGTAAGATGCTAGACGTCTGCTCTTTATTTGTTTTGAAGTGTAGTGCCCTGAGTTACAGCAGCCTTTTTGAAAGACAGAACCAGGAAAAAGAAGAAAAAAAGACAGAAAAAAGAAAAAAGGGCAAAAGGACCCTGCTGGGAATCTGTGCTGTGAGCTGCAGACCTCCTGTGGACAAAGTCTTGTGGCAACAACGCCAAACGTGGTGGATTTCTTCAAGTGTGCACGTAAACTCATCTAGGTTTTGAAGAGTCAAGAAAATACATGACAAAGTCAAGTCAGACTAGGCAGTTTCTTTACGTTTTGGCCTGACACCGGAGGGCTGAGCAAGTCCCATAGCATAAGTCAGCTAAATGAGGCTGCAAGGTTGAAAATGCTGGAGCAGAATTAAAAGCACTCTGTGAATATAAAGAGAACGGCACGTAGGACATCAATTCTGATAGGCAGCGTCCCGTAGTCGGGTGGATCTCTAATATCAATATGATCAATATTTTGCTCACCACATTATATAAGAACAAATTACATTCAGATAACTTGTCACGTAGAGCATAAGGGATGTGCAGGGGCTTCTAGATTTTCACTTGGACATGATTAATATTGGGGACCTTATGTTAGATGGGGAACCAGAATGTTGTCTCTAATTTTTATTAGAATGATCAATAACTTTCACTAAAAGTTGGGTGAATTATTGATGAGGCTTGAAATTAGTTACTATAATTATGATAGAGGATAATTTATAGATCAGAAGACTTATTTATTCAACATATACTTGCTAACTTTCTGTTATTTACATTACAAATATGTAAGAATCTTACAAAGAGGCTTGAGAGATGACTTTTTTCACCAGAGTGGCTGCAACTCTCCATTTGGGGTTGGAGGCTCCCCTTACCCCACGTGGAAGTTCCCGTGAAGATCACGGCAGAGCTGACATTCAGTCCTATATCTGCTTATGGACATGACACTATGGCAGACTGGTAGTGGTCTCTCAATAGCTAAGCTCCCCTCTTTTCTTAGAACAGACCTCCCCCTACCACCGCCAAGTTTTAACTAATGTTATGAACTGAATGTTTGTGTCCGCCTAAAACTCAGAGGTTGGGATACGAACCCCTCAGGTTATGACAATTGGAGGTGGAGCCTTTGTGAGGTGATTAGATCACGAGGGTGAAGCCCTCATGAATGGGATTGGTGTCCTGATAAAAGGGACCCCAGAGAGCCTCACCCTCTTCCCCCACGTGAAGACAGAGTTAGAAGTCAGCAGGCTGCAGTCTGGAAGACAGCCTTCACCACAGCTGGACCCCGCTGGCCGCTGGTCTCAAACTTCCAGCCTCCAGAACTCAGAGAAATAAATTCCTGCTGTGGACAAGCCACCCAGTCTAGACTACTTTGTTATACCAGCCTGAACTGACAAAGACAGCTGAACATATGGCCGCACAGAGAGGATCACGTGTCCTCATCTCTCTTGAAAACAGGCAGGGACAGATGATGAAGTCCAGAGCAGGAAGATGTGATGGGGAGCGAAGGGCGCCACGTGCAGATTCCTCGCAAGGGAGCTGCCTACCCTTTGCTCTCTCTTCTCTCCACTGGAAAACTGGAGAGGGGTTGCTGGGCTGATCTGCCTACGACCACATAGATAAGGACAGGAATTTAAGGAATGGCTGCCTGAGTAAATAACATATGGAATGGAGTCACCTGCCCAAGCTGGACTTCCTTCCCACCCCTAAACTGTTGCATTAGAGAGAGAAGTAAACTTCTTCCCAAACTCAGCCGCTGTATTTTGGAGTCTTTTTGGTATAAGAGTTCAGTCCATGCCCTAGTGAATGCAATCATCTAGAATGTTGACAATTATAACGCCTATAAAGTTCATCACTCTTCCTAGTATGCTGTGATTTTGGATGTATGTTAACTGATTTTCCTTCCAGACCGTAAAACACTGATTAGGAAACTTCTCTGATTAATTATGTAATGAACGGACCCGATAATGGTGCCTTACACGACTAAGTTTAGTAAATGTTAATTCTCGTGTTCGCGTAGTAAATGTTTGGGAGTTTTGTAAGGTGTCGTTTCCTGAAGATTTAAGATGACAACTCTCTTTATCTGGACATACAGTAATGAAAATAGAAGCTCCATCAACATCTATTTATCTGCAGCAACAACTATTTATAAAGGATGTGTTTAAATACATTGTTACGTATAGAATGTACGTGCATTTGTACGCTGAGCTCCATGATTTCTCCTTTAAATCCATAGACTTATTAAGAGAAGTGAAAAGTTTTCATTCAGGACTGCTTTTTCGTTCGTATATTATTAGATGATAACAAAAACATGGCCCACCTACTTAAAAGCAGTTTGAGGAAAGAATATCTCCTATACATTCAACTAGTTAAAACTCTGCAGTTTTCTTATTCAATAGCTGAATAAAATTAGCTTGGAAAACAAGATTATTTCACTCAAATGGATACACGTTAAACAACTTCCATAATACCACTGTTGTTATCTTGAGAGATTTCAATAGTCTTCTCCAATAACTTTTCCTAAGCTAAAAAAAAAATCCCTCTTTATAACTACAAGTTTTACAGTACTACCTATTAATTGATGTAACACATATTTTAAGCTCATTAAACATTCCAAAATCACATCATATCAGCTTTGTGAAGAGAAAACGTTGTTAATATACAATATAAAATGTTTATATAAATTATTTCCTAAAACTAAAGGTCAAAATCAGTTCACGTTTAATAATCTCAAGAATTGTAATGGATATAAAATGTTAGTAGAAAAATATTAAAACGAAAAGACTTCAATGTAATTTCAGATGCCACCAAAATAATGGTACTGGAATTTTTAAAAATCACCATGTATTAGCTGGAGATAAAAATGTGCTGTCATATACAACTAATTGGCTTGGTTATTTAATGTCTAAATAAATAAAATCTTTAGAAAAAAATGATCAATAAATGTTATTTGTACTTCCAATGACTAACATTGAAAAAAATAGTAGGATCGATTTACAAGGTGTAATTTTTTTTTTTTTTACTATGCTAGGTTTATAAACTTAGTAAAATAGTAAAAATATAAGTATAGCAAAATAGTAAAATATAGGTTCTATAAATATAGTAAACACTTGAGGAATAAAGTAATTGATATTTAAGCTTTTAAATAAAAATATGCAAATATGTGTACTCATTCTTCCTGGATTGTCCCTTCCTGAAAGGCTCATTTTCCAAAGACTATACAGGTTTTCTTTTGTGAAATGTAACTCAACCATGGGAATCTCTGTTTTGATACTGGAGCATTGCTAATTACTTCTGTTATTATTTGAAAAAGAAGCAGCTGAGGCTGTAGAAGAGAAACAAAGAGGATGTGTCAGAAGGAGAGAGGGCTTTTGCCCTGATAGACAGAGAAAGACAAAGTCAATCTGGGCATTGGAACTGTCCGGGATTAATTACGGGTGGGGCTGTAGGCAGGGGGCAGGGGGTGTGCGTCACTAATGCCGAAGAAGAATTGGTGTTACAGGCGAGGGAACTGGGGAAATACGTATTCCTCCATACGCAAATTCAAACAAAGTGTACTCATTCTCACAGCCATTCCCATTATTCTCTTTACTTGGGACCACCCAAAGCTCCAAGATAAAGAACATCATGCATTGCATGACCGATGCAAACATCAGAAAGGCAGTGATCACTCATCATTTATTTAGGTGACCGGACAGAAAGGGAAAAACGAAACAATTCTCTCTTTGTACGTTTAACATTTGCAATAACAAAATAATATGTAAGCTGCTCACTGAAGTGTGGAGGAAAGAGATAAGACCAGCCTCTACTAAGTAAGGAAAGCAAAAACGAACATTAATCCCACAATGCCTGTTGTGATTAATTTATGAAGTGCAAAATGCCAGCCACCTATTATTTGTTTATTGTGTTATCTTCGTTGCTCCGTTGTTGTGAATATAAATACACAAGATGGGCTTTAGCAGGCCTATCTGCTCACTCCCAGGGTTTCCCCATATGTGGAAAATCCCTCAACCCCAATTCTCCCACAGGAGGACTTATAGGAACCCAGCACTGCAGATGAGACTGGAGTCATTTTAAGTGATAAACACGACTGTGGAATTCTGACTTCACAGACAGGCTACCTTTAAAATGTGAGGAATTCTTCAACTTGGAAGTACTGAAAATTAAAAGGGATAAAAAGTAAAAGAAGTATAAGTAATAGTAATAAATCACAGAAATGACTGTCAGTCTTACCCTTCCCATCCGTAAAGCTTACACAGCTCCCTCCAAAAATGTATAAGATATTCAATGACCTTAGATTTCGATTTTCGATTTTCAATGATCTTAGCCTTTGCTTCTTACCAAATAAACTGTTCTCATGACCAGCTTAGCTCTTGAGTTGCTTAGTATCTGAAAAGGAGTAATCTGCTTTGCAACTAGTTACCTTCACTAATCAAATTTATTTTCGATGGCACTTCAGCTTCAAAGAAATGTATGCTGTATATTTCGAGGTCAGTTTTTCTGTAACTCAGCAACTTCTGAGTGCACTGGCAAAGTTAATGAATTAATGAATTATCCATTAATTACTAATAGAGATTCTTAATTATCTCTAATTTTAGTCAGGGGATGTAAAAACCTCTGCTGTCTGGCCGGGGAGCTCCCCGTCTAGTCGGGAGGACAGCATGAGGATAACGAGGATACAGGAGGACGACTGATGTGATAAAGACAAAGCCAGGAGGACCAAACAGGAGAGGAGAAGAAGTGGACACTGCTCGAGGACAGGGGAAGACTCACGGCGTGTGCTGAGACCAGAAGGATGCCAGACTTGCCAAGGCTGGGGTGAGGAAAGGCATCCCGGGCTACAGGAGAGGTCTGCACAAGTCTCACTTCCTCAGAGTAATTGCATGATAAACACAGTGACCAAACAGATGTTGGCAAGATGAAGGCATCTCATGTGAGCACCTCTAAATAGAATGCCCCAGGATGGAGAGCCACAGAAAAATTTTCATTTGACCATTTCTTTTTTTCTTAAGCACTAAGTGGGCGGTAAGGCCACCGAGAAGTAAATAAATATTCTACAAGATTTCTAAGGGAGCCAGAGATGGATGAAAACACACACACTACAAATAAATGTACAGCAACCAGCCATTCGAAATAGGGCTACCATTTCAGTCACCTGTTGAATTGATATAAATGTTATTGACAACGGCCATCTCCGGCAACCTGTTCTTTTTGTGGTTTATGATATACATCCAGGACCTGACATTAAAGCTCTAGAAGGAGCGCTTTTTAGATTTAGATTTTGCCGTCGTGCACGGAAGTGTAGCTTTTTTCTGCCAGATCAGTGCTGTCATCATCATATAGGTGGCCATCATGTCTGATCAATGGGATCCAGTCCAATACAAACAAGGCTCCCTTTGGATGTTCTGTAACATGTGAATATTCACTGCCAGTATTATAGATGCGTTTCTCCTCGTGTGCTTTGTGTGTTGAAATCCTATCATACGAGATGAAAATGTACATATACATATACATTTATAATATATAATGCTAAAGGGAAAACTGTTATACTGTTGATCATTACTAAAACTGATTATCTTACGTAAAAGCTATTAACGATATTCGAGTAGATAAAGAAATAAAGTGATAGATAATCCATGCACATATTAAGAGATATTGTATTAGCTAGATAATTTAAAAATTATATATCAGGGCTTCCCTGGTGGCGCAGTGGTTGAGAATCCGCCTGCCGATGCAGGGGACACGGGTTCGTGCCCCGGTCCGGGAAGATCCCACATGCCGTGGAGTGGCTAGCGCTGAGCCTGTGCGTCCGGAGCCTGTGCTCCGCAACGGGAGAGGCCACAACAGTGAGAGGCCCGCGTACAGCAAAAAAAAAAAAAAAAAAAAAAATTATATATGAGCCCATACACAGTGACTAAAAATTCAAATAATATCAAACCTACGAACCATATAGATTATAGTATATCTATAACATATGCCAGCACATAGTACATGCTCTGTAAGTATCCAGTAAATAAAACCAAAGTAAGACGCTTGTATGTGCCGCATTCTTAATCTCAAACAAAATGCTTTTTAAGAACTAGCCATTCTACTGACAGATATTATTGGCACTTAGGGTGTGCCGCCTTTAAGGATCTTTTCTATATCCTTGTGACGAACCCGTGAACGCAACAGAGGCTCCCTTCCTGAGTCTACATTCTACCAGGGAGAGCCAGACACAGAATAAAACATCCTCAGTCAGTAAATTGTTCAATTTAGTATGTTAGAAATGTTCAGCAGCTGCTATTTTTAACCTGCATAATTTATTTAAATAAATAATGTTTGTTTAATTCCAATTAAACATACAACTTTCAAGAAATGACTTCTCTGAGAGCACTCTGTATCTTGTAAGAATGAATCAGAAGAGAACTCTGCCGTGTCAGCATTTCACGAGTAGGGAACACCCCAAATCATGTACCCTGATGTAGGCGACAAGTCATCTTTGACTAGGACTTAATAAAAGCATGAAGCGTTACGCAAAAAGAGAGAATGTGTCAGAGAAATGGAGGTCCCTAAAAAAGCATCCAGCATCTCAACCATCTGCTGACAGTAAATTCTACTGGGCTCCATGAACGTGAAGTAGGAAACTCAGAAGCTCTCGGGCCACTCAAGGTACTAGAAGATCAGTGTTTCTGCATTGATTGCGCAGTTCTACGATTCACGATGTGACCACCAGAAATGAGAAGTAAACAGGAAAGCAGTTTAATAACGGTTGGATCTATTCTGTGTCCCAGAGCTTCACTCCACTCTGTGCTTGTCCCCAAGCCCCCCCCCCGCCATCAGATCCCCGTGATCCTCCCTTGTTTCTATTCCTGGATCCCCGCAAGATGCTGGCCAACCAACAACGCTTTTCACAAATTATATCGGAGCTTAGGGCTTTCCTGGGTGGTCTTCTACCTGAATATTAAGGAGGCAGAAAGCAAACACCTGCGTGTTGCTTACTACCTCACCGAGGGGCCCGCGCACTCAGGGATGGGATGCAAGAGACCACGCTCTGAGCTCACCGGTGGAAGGATGTTACATGAAGCACTGGCTTCGGGAGTTTTACCCAAGTTTTAACATTTGGTAGCTTAACACCGCAGTTGGCTGGAGGTTAATGTGCCTGCAGATCTGCACCAAGGATAACATCAAAGCGAAGCTGCCCAAGAGGCAGGTCCTCTGCCCCGACTCTGGCGACCACCGGCACATGCCCCACCTAAGGAAGGGCATCTCAAGGCCACAGGAAGCATCCCCAGCTTTCAAAGATGCAAACCCTTAAGGTCTTATATGAAGGCTGACATACTCAATGCCTCTCTAAATACTTGAGATATTTAGCTAAAGGGAACTTGTCTCTAATAACATTAGAAGACAGTGAAGGGAACAGGAATTGTGCCCTGGGGGCAGTGTTTTATTGATTCTCTTCATTTAAATTAAAAAGTCAAATAATGAATTAAATTCTCTGAAACAACTGCATGGTGTGACAGGAGGTCCAATTTCACAAGGCCTTTTCTAAGAAAAAATATGTATGATATAAAATACATATTTTAGAAATAATAAATGGATCCTAAATCTGTTATATAGTATACCAAATCATATATTCTCTCATTATATGTAAGCATGAAATCAGGTTTGGGTAATTTTAATTAGTTACAAATAGCAAAGATGAAATAAATCTCTTTGCTTCTGTGACCTGTACATAGACAAACTTCAGCAAGAATGTTTTTTAATATTTTTGTCCAACACATTTTTTTAACGACAGTGGGCAAACTCGGTGCCTGCAAAATAAAATATAAACTTACTTTTGTGGCAGCCAAGAAAATATAAACTTTCTTATCTTGGCAGAAAAGAATCTTCACGACTGGGTTCTGGTCTATCTGCCCAGACCGTCTCTACATCCATTTCCTTTTTTTTTTTCTTTTATTTTTATCTGATTTTTTTAAAGGGTTTATGGCCAATTTTCTTTAATCAATGGAAAAGGACAACTCAAGATTGTTTGCAAAACCATGGGGTTCCTTTGACCAGAAACATTTTATCTCCTCAAGGAAGTTTACCTGCTCATTGCCTCCAATCCCGAATATTAAGGTTATCAACAAGGCCTTTCTTCACATAAGTACCAGTAGCAATAATTATTACAAACTGGGGATAATGGTGCTGACGTGGCTTGGTCTGGCATACAGTTCATTGAGAGGTAACCCTCAGAGCAGAAATCAAAGAGATCATGATTATATTTACCAAAGTAAATGAAAGGTTGATGCAGTCATCTTCTTCTGGATGTCATGAAAATAAAAATATTATCTCAGAAAACACAGAGGGACACCACTTGTGCCCAGGTAGCTGAAGAAATGTCCGTATCTCCAGGTACTTATTCTCACTGAAAAAAACGCCTTCCTTTCTATGTGTCTTTATGATGGAAAATCTAGAATGCATGGGTCGGACAAGCCTGAGGGGACCCATCCTGATAACTCGACCATCGGTTCTACTCCAAAGAAAACACCGGATGAACTGTATCTCTAGAAATGCACAACGCCCATTTTCCTACACTGAGATTCAAGAATAGAATAATCAAAGAGCTTGAGAGTTTTGTGAAAAAGTCATTACTGACGTGTTCACATGACCAAATTCTTTTTTTTTTTTTTTCCACATCTATTTCAATGAACCATTCCTACCTCTACTCGATTGGACCGTTGCTGTTTCTGAAGACAACCGGGCTCTCCCAGCTCCAGGTCTTTGTATAAACTGTTTCCTGGGCATCACATCCACATATGTGGCTCAGTTTAAAAAATCCTGAAATGATTATTAACATATGCGAGAAAAAATGATGATGAACGTAATACAGATGTGAACGAAAAATGTTGCCTGCCATATCTAAACAAAGGATGCTGTAGCCTTCAGCCACTACAGTGCTCCCTATGGAGAGCCCCGAGGGACCTCAGGATGGAAACAGAATGCCCGCCATCAAACCATCAGACACTGCAGGCACCCCCGATGGTGCACCCTGAGGAGACTCAGGATGAGAAGCACAGGATATTGGCCCCAGAGAGCTGAGGTGCATAGCAAAGGAATGATTTCAGTGAGGCCAGACTCTTGCATCTTCCCATACATAGAAAAGTGCTAAATTCCTTAACTTGAGATATCTGGTTTTCTTTCATTAACAATAATCTTTTGATGTCCCAACTACCTGGTCTTTATTGCAAAAACTCCTATATATCCTGGCGCCACCCACCCCTTGCCTCCTTGGAGCCGTCCCTCAGAGATGTCTGAGGTGCTGTGTCCCAGGCTTAAGTCCTCAGTTTTGTCCACCAAGACACAGATGTAGAGAACAAACGTATGGACGCCAAGGGGGGAAAGTAGGGGGTGGTGGTGCTGGGATGAATTGGGAGATTAGGATTGACACGTATACACTAATATGTATAAAATGGATAACTGATAAGAACCTGCTGTAAAAAAAAATTTAAAAAAATTTAAAAAAAGATTTTTCCATTAAAAACATAAATAAAAAAATAAAACATAACTCTCACCTTTTAGCTTGTACATCTTTTTCAGTTGACAGTTATTCCAAAATAGAAAAATAGTCAAGATTTTTAATTGCTCTTCCCTAGTTTGTCTCTTTAAGTTTAAAAAGTTTAAGGTTTTTCCTTTTTAAATTATATTTTACTGACACTATTTATATAAAACACTCCAATGATACTAACCATTCAAAACATCATACGAAAGGCAACAGCCCCAAACACATAAACAACTAGAGAGCAGTTAACATTTCAAGAACTGTTGATTCTTTTTGGAAATATGTCTCCATGGTCCTTAATAGAGGATTGAACTTTTACATTGAACCAGAATATAGCTAGTGTTCATCAAAGTCATGGGTAGTTAGCAAGAGTTTATGGCCCTACACTGTTAAAATTTTTCTGTTTGGCAAACTGCTAGAGAATAATTGAATCTATATAATCAAGAATTTTGCTTTTGTTTTATTGAGTGTGCACTATCTATACAAAGGTCATAACACTGCTTCAAGATGCAGTTTTAGTAACTTTACGTTACTTGACAGTAGCTCAACTTTTTTCCATCACCAGAAGATGTACTCGCGCTCAAATGCTGTCTGACATGGAACGCATGAATGAAGCCCATGAAACAATACCAGGACATTCCTTTCTGCTATGACTCTAGAAATGGCAGCATTTCCATATGAACAGGTGTAGGGGCGTTTCTTATGCCTGTGATAGAATATGTAAATTAAACAAGAGAGGTGGTCAACCATCTGTTTCAATATCAGAAGAAACCAAACGAGTTCATTGCCTTTGCACTCTGAGTTTCAGGACAGCTACCTCTGTTATTCTGTGTTTATGTTGAGATACAACCACATACCCAGAAGTGTTTAATGAGCTACAATAGGAAAAAAAAATCCCAGAAATGTAGCCCTATAGTAATCCAATTTTTATAATAATCCAAGGAGTAAGACCTCCGCTTACTCCTCTGAAATCAACAAGATTCCCAGTTAAGAAGAGAAAAGATAGGCTCTGTCATCAAACACACACATGCTAAACATTTGAGGACATAAAGCAAAAAAGGAATCCTACAAAGTAAATGGAAGACTGAGAATTTAGCTTCTCTGGAATATATTTTAAAATCTGAAAACCTTCTTCCTTCACTGCCTTCCTTAAGAAGAGTACACAGAGAAAAACGAAATGGCGCATAACCGGGGAAGAAGAACCAGACGGTGCTAGAAATTCATTACTTTCCTCCAACTCGGGTGAAGAAGAAAAGAGGGGAAGGCATTCTCCCTTCTCCCTCGTGTTGGTGGCTCACCTGGGAGACATACTCTTCCTCCGCTTGAGGAGCTCTCCCTGGGCATCCTTGGGTCAAGTCTGAAAGGGCTCCAACAAGAAAACAGTGGAACAAGTAGAGAAACTGCTGGCTCATTTTCAAAAACACTACTAAAGTTGCTCTCTGTTTGCATCCTCCAAGCCTAGGCACATGCAGTGTTCCCAGTCTGCGATGCTAGCCTTATAGTCTCTCTGTGTTCACATTTTACCTCTCCTTAGAAACTGATTCAATCTCCAATCTCCTGGGCAAATCTTTCCTCCTTTGTCCACAGCTCCCACCACACCTGAGGCATCCCCTTGTTATCCACACAACCTTAGCTTATCGGTGGCTCTTTCCTGGTGTTCTGCTTTCTACCCCTTGTTTTCATGGTATATGCATAATTCTAAATGTCACAGAGGACAGGGGGTGGATGGCACGTCCCTGTAACTTCACAGGACATGGCAGAGAACCTGGTGCAGAGAACCTGGTACGTAGAACTACCCAATAATATCTGCCAAGTAAATGATGTGAACATTAATTAATGCATTGACTTGACAGCCAACATATTGGATGTATTCCTAAATGTACTTGCCTGAAATTTGACCATTAAAGATTCATCACAGGAGGTGGTGATTGTCTTTCTTAATGTAATTACGCCCAGAAGGGAAATGTACTATATTAGTCACCGTTAACAACTCTCTGTGAATTAGTCTATTACTCACCAGATCAAGGACATTTCTACTCTTTCCACTCTGTAAATAGATGATAGTATATTTTGACCCGGGGAAGGGAGAAGATGAAGACATATTCTAAATTCCTAAATTCTAAATTCTAAAATGCAGAAAGGGGTGAAGAGGAAATTAAAGCTCCATCTATGCTCCAAGAGAAATCACAACAGAAACACGAAGAGGACAGCCCTTGATCACTATTAGTTTAATGCAGGACCCCATGGGATAGAAAGGATTGTAATAGCACTGTATTTTGAAACAAATGACAAACAATATTTCTATTTCATAAATACACTCAGGTATGAAATATAATTAATGTATCTTAATGTTACTCCACAGTTGAGAAAGAAGTAAGACAGCAAGAGCTCTTAATTTTGCATTTGATGCAATTCAAGCATAATGAGGTTGTGTCTTTGAAGGCCAGACATGAAATAACAGATGAAGGGTACCCAAGGCCCTTTTTCCTGGCATGTGTTTCCATGGACTCACTTCATATGGAGGCTGAAGAGAAAGCATGAATCCAGGGTTCTGGGTGAAGACACTACCCTTAAACTTTGCATGCACAGACTAATATTTTTCTACAGGACATAAAATGTCCAGGAGAGGTAATTACGAAAAGTAGAATCCCAGCCAAGAAAGATTTTTCTCAACTCACTGCATACTAAATTTTAGTTAAGAATGATTTCAAGTTAGGTGTAACTCAGAGAATTTGAAAGTGATTATTATTATTATTATTATTTTTTTTTTTTTTTGCGGTACGCGGGCCTCTCACTGCTGTGGCCTCTCCCGTTGCGGAGCACAGGCTCCGGAGGCGCAGGCTCAGCGGCCATGGCTCACGGGTCCAGCCGCTCCACGGCACGCGGGATCCTCCCAGACAGGGACACGAACCCGTATCCCCTGCATCAGCAGGTGGACTCCCAACCACTGCGCCACCAGGGAAGCCCTGAAAGTGATTATTGAATTGAAGTAGATTTGGGTAAAAAACATTGTTTCTTAAACTAATGAATATTTCTCAGAGAACTTAATATTGCTGTATATTTTATATCAGTCTTTTTTCACATAAAATAATTTTTTTCAATTTGAAATTATTAAATTGAATGTATTTCATACTATTTTGTTGGGTAACTTTATATAAACCCATGAATAATTTTCAACAATATAATTATCATTTATTAATTTACCCATTTACTCATTCACTCAGAATGACCCTACTGCATGAATAAAACACAAACCTTCTATCTATTTCGTCACACGGAATATTAAAATCTCTAGCTTAGGTAACATGTAATTTTAAGTCAACGCATGTAGGAATTACAATAAACACCCTTGATTTTCAGTCTTCTTGGAGTCAGTATTGTACCACTTTAATTCAAATGTATAGAGGATGCAATTGCATATGTATTGTATTTACACCACCTCCTTTTTTGTTTGTTTTTGCTATGGTTATCTTACACATTTCAACGACATGCATTTCCAATCCTCAAAAAAATGAATGCAGGAATTTCTGCTTTAAAATGTCTTGTGTACTTTAAAGAAGTTAAGAGAATAAAATGTTTTTCTTTTAACCAAGCTATTTACCACTTATGCTGATTTTTCTTCTCTATTGGAGACTTGAGTGTCTATCTCATATTATTTTTCTTAGGCCTAAACAACTTGCTTCAGCATTTTTTATACTGCAGGTCTGCTGGTGACAAATCCTCTTAGTTTTCCCTTATAGTCTCTATATTTTGCCCACATTCTTAAGGAATATTTTCACAGATCTTGGTTGACAGTTTATTTTTTGTTTTGCTTTGCTTTCAGCACTTTAAAGATGTTGTTCCATATCAATGGTCTCCATGGTTTTTGGTGTAAAATCAGCAATAATTCAAATTGTTGTGCCCTGCATGTAATGTCATATCTCAATGGAGGCGCTCAGACTTTCTTGTCTTCAGCAGTTTGATGATGCCGTGTCCAGGTATGGTTTCCTTGTAGTTAACCGTCTTCAGTTCACTGAGCATCTTGGATCTCCAATTTTGCCAAATTTGGAAAATTTCAACATTATTTCAAAGATAATTTCTCAAATTATCTCAAATTAGGTAATTGCTAGTACCTAATTTTTTTTTCAAATTAGGTAATTTCTATTGTCTACCTTCAGGTTAATGGACCCATATGCCATTTTCATCCTGAAAGCCCTTCAGTAAACTTGTTTTATTTTAAATTTTGGATATTTTATTTTCCAATGCTGAAATTTTCTCTTGGTTCTTATTTTATAGACTTTATTTCTCTGCTGAGATTTTCAACATTTTCCATCAAGAACAGTGACTCCTTTACTTGTTTAAGCCTAGTTATAATAGTTGCTTTGAATCCTCATTGGCTAATTCCATTATCCGGGTTCTATTAAGCTTGGTCAGTAGTTTGTCTTACTTTTTCTTTTTTTTCTTAAAATTAACTTAAAAAGAAAAACTGGCTTTTGTCTCCTTAAAACTTAGTATTTTAGGTAATTTTTCACTGTCTCGAATTATGAATGTTATTTTTTTGAAACTGTGGATTCTGTTATATTCTCCCAAAAAGTGTTGAAAAAAGCATTTTTTTTGTTGGGTTTTCCTTTTGATTTTTTTTTTTCCCCCATGGTGTGGGTTTTATACTTTCGATGTTTGGTTTTTTTTTAAGCCAGTAATTAACTTGGATTCAAACTGAAAATTCTGCCTCTTGGGAGGCAGGTTCCAATCCCAGGAGAGTTTTTATATACCTTGAGCTGTTCTGTTTGAACCTGCAGCTCGTATGCCTGGTTCAAGATCCAGCTGGGCATTGGCAGAGTTAGAACCACAGTCTGGGGCTCCCCTTTCTGGATCTCACCTCTCTGGGGCTCCTCCTTTACTTCCCAGTGACTGCCATTGCCCTAAACCCTGTCCTCTGGGTCTTCAGTTCAGAAGGAATGTGGAGCTCATACCAGAGGTTTCCTTGCCTTCCAGGTTAGTGCCTTCAGCATATCCCGGAATAAAGCCCTAAAAGCTGGACAGCAACACAGGCTGCCCCCTCTGTCCACATTCTCCAGCCCCACTCCTCCAGAATCTGCCTGCTTTTCTTTCACCCTCAACTGCTATCCACTTTTTTCCTCCTACTTTATTTATTTTTATATTTCATCCATAGTTGCAGTTACAGAAAGACTGGGTCAGATAGAAGTTCATTCAAAATATCCTGAAAGGCATTTTTAAGAAAAATATTTTTGCTTGGCCCTTAGGAAATATTCGCTTATACCTGCCACAAATATTAGTTTTCAAGGATAGTCACTTTATTTTTGTACTCTGCAGGCCAATCATATTATATTATCATATCATTTTAATTCTTATTAGTTTGGGAAATAGAGTTTGTTATTTCAAATTTGTAGTGAAGAAAATTGAACTAGAATCCATACCATTTTGGAAAGCTGTAAACAGGACTCAGTTGTTTGACTGCAAGTCCCATGCTCATTTTCTTACATATAAGAAATGTGAGTATGTGTGCATTTATGTGCTTGTGTTTTATGCATTTGTTTTGATAAGTAAACATCCACATGACTGAGGAGAGCTTCTTTCGTATGGATTTCCTGGAATGATTCCAACACCTTAACTGGGGATACAGGGATGGACCAGGTGTTTGGAATGTTTCCCTTGTTCTCTACAATTCTTTGTGAGCTTTCCCTGGATACTGCAGTGATGTAAATAATCAGAGTATGAAGTGCACAGGGTACAGACAGCCTGAAAACCCTACTTTACACTACAACAATGTATAAGCTTCACAGTAAACACAAATGCTTTCATAGTGGAATGAAGTCAAATTGACACAATCTTCACTAATCTGTCACTTAGGATATCCCTTGAAGAGTCCTGTTAACCTTATTTGTGACATCAGACAACACCCTGAATTACACAACATTCTCTATATGTAAATGCCAAACAAATTATTCCCTGTAAGTGCAGTGCAGAAACAATGTCATATTAACTCGTGTTCTGTCTTTACTCTCAACTAGGTCTTACTTCCCGTTATTATAATTATTCTGGGAACTGGTACCACAGGGACATTTTAGTCCTTGCATTCCTAGAGAAAGTTGAAATTGAACAAAGAAAGCTCATAACGATAAATTTATTTTACATAAAATATTAGTTACACGAAATTATGAACATGAAAAAAAAAAAACAGGCCAAAATTAGACTTGAAAGAGAGGCACGAAATTTGGCTAAACTAATACAAAATGGAGTGTTGTGAAAACTGACAGTTCTTAGCCACCGAAGAGCAAGGTCATACTTAATGAAGCTAAAAAAAGTAAATCTGGAAGGAGCTGAGGGAAATTTTGGAAACTATTTGTTATTCTGTGAGACTGTCTTCCTTAGGTTGTACTTTCTCCCCATTTTCTGGCTGTCCTCATCCAATATTCTTTAAAGAGACCCTGCTATGTGTCTTAGAGCCAGATGGCATAAAAATAACTATGCTATTAATCCTACAGTGAGAGGGATATACACATTCACTGTTCAGAAGTCAAATAAATAAAGTGAAATGAATTGAATTTTAATGAATTTATTCTGGGAAATAATTCTCTGAAGTATTGTTATATTTAGATTATTTCTAAGTTGCTAATGTGCAAATATTGATTTGTATATACAACCTGCCATATTTTCCATTACAGCAGTTTATAAACTTGAAAATAATCCCAAATAAAAATTTTTGCTGAATTATTTATCTCAGCATTGTTTTAAAACTGTAATGTTAGTAGTTGGCATTTTAAAACTATTTAAATTCAGTAAAAGTCAATGTGGAATCCAGATCTATACAAATATTTGACGTAGTCTTAACCTATAAGAAATATTTTTGATGACAACTTCATTGATAATTCAGTAAAATGTTTGTTTTTGGCTTTGGAAGGCTTCCAGGGCATCAGAGGAAGATGCATTTATAGTTTCTACTCTTGCATATTTAATTTTGTTATACTATGGTAGGTTTTTTTTTGTTTGTTTGTTTTTTTGTGGTACGCGGGCCCCTCACTGTTGTGGCCTCTCCCGTTGCGGAGCACAGGCTCCGGACGCGCAGGCTCAGCGGCCATGGCTCACGGGCCCAGCCGCTCCGCGGCATGTGGGATCCTCCCGGACCGGGGCACGAACCCGTGTCCCCTGCATCGGCAGGCGGACGCGCAACCACTGCGCCACCAGGGAAGCCCCTATGGTAGATTTTAAAATAGTTCTATGGTAGAGTTTATTACATCAGTTTAAATGAATTTTAATCTAATCATGACTACCACTTGCACATATAATTACGATGTATACCTTATATGGTTCAATTAGTTTCTAATTATGCTAAATTATAAACAAATTCTACCACTTTTTGGCTCACTGAAAGCAAAACCAAATGATTTTATAAAGAAAGCCATGACACTGAGTCCTCCAAACTATCAAAGAAAATCCAGTATGGAGATTAACAAAATTCAGTGTCTGAAAGAAAATAATTTAGCCAGTAAACCAGAGCAAGATTTTCCATGGCTATCCCATCAAGATTAAACACATTTTGCACATAATCATTTACCTTTTTAAAAGGCATTTGTCCAAAACACTGTTTATGTCCCATTACATCAATCTAAAATTTGGTACTTTATAAAATGATATTTGAGGACATGATATAGCATAAATATTCCCTTGGGAAGCTAAGGCATCTGATATAAACTCTCCAACTATAAATCATTTCAAACTACTGTTCTACATATGAGAAGAACTCAATTTAATATAATATCAGCCTCTTCCAGGTTAAAATTCTGTAGAGAGTGAGACATTAAGATTCGACATCGGGCTTCCCTGGTGGCGCAGTGGTTGCGCGTCCGCCTGCCGATGCCGGGGACACGGGTTCGTGCCCCGGTCCGGGAAGATCCCAGAGGCCGCGGAGCGGCTGGGCCCGTGAGCCGTGGCCGCTGAGCCTGCGCGTCCGGAGCCTGTGCTCTGCCACGGGCCACAACAGTGAGAGGCCCGCGTACCGAAAAAAAGAATACCAAACCTTCACAGTTCATGCCCAAGGCATGGTAGCAACTTTAAATCTCAGCAATTTGTATGACAGGTACGGTAGCAAAGAACGACCACCAAAATGGAATCACCAGGTTTTCAGTTCTCTCCCGTAAGCCTCTCTTCCCACTAAAAATAAAAAAAAATAAAAAATAAAAAAAGATTCGACATCATTTAATTCAATTGATTTTAAAAAGTGCATTGCTTGCAAAGTAGAGTCCTCTGTAGCGATCACTGCGGTAGAGGACCATCTGCTTGACTCTTTTTCCTAAGTAAATTGTTCTTAGATTTCATCTCTCCCCACTAGGTTGCAAATCTTGGCAGTAGTCTCTTTATAGGACTAATCACACTTATTAATTCTGTATATTAACTACAAAATAAAGACCAATCACTAATATATATGAATATGTATGTATGAAATCTAGATATGGAGGTCCTTAATAAGTGAAGTGCTGAAATGTCTTTTTTTCTATTTTTTTTTTCTTTTTTGGCTAAAGAATAGATGAAAGCTAAAATATCTATTACTTCTAATACCAAAATAAATTTTATAGTTACTGACATTTAATAATGTAAATGATCTGTGCAAAACTGTTACAGGTAAAATAAAGTGACTCCAGAATTTCATAGGAATTACTAACTAAAAATGTCACATATCCCTCTGGAGGATATATGTAATCAGTAAAATATTAAACAGTGATTCATTTATTTCTCATTCCGCATACTGACGTCAATCTATGATTACAGCATAACTCACACTGTATCAGGGAAATCACCTCAATTTGTGAGACATGTTAAAGTACTGGGTTCATATTATAGACACAAAATTGTCAAGGTAGAAATGGTGTGCATGGGTCCTTTTTTTTTTTTTTTTTACTCCTTTTCTGAGTGTTTCTAGCATGCCTAGTCCTCTGAGGAAGTTGTGACAATTACAGGACCTGTCTTCCCAGCGTGAATTAGCAAGGAGGCTATTCTTAGAAAATCAAAAGTGAGTTATCCAGTTTGTTACCTGTTCTCGTTCATACATTTAAACTTGCAAATACCATGTGATATCACTTATATGTGGAATCTAAACTATGACACAGATGAACTTATCTACAAAACAGAAACAGAGTCACAGACGTAGAGAACAGACTTGTGCTTGTGGTGGGGGACAGGAGGAACGGAGTGGGAGTTTGGGGTCAGCAGATGTAAACTATTATGCATGGAATGGATATGCAACAAGGTCCTGCTGTAGAGCACATGGAACTATATCCAATCTCCTGTGATAAACCATACTGGAAAAGAATATGAAAAAGGATGTGTGTGTGTGTGTGTGTGTGTGTGTGTGTGTGTGTGTGTGTAGATAGACAGATATAACTGAATCACTTTGCTGTAAGCAGAAATGAACACAAGGTTGTAAATCAACTATACTTCAATAAAAAAAAAGAAAAATAATAAAAATAAACTTGCATTCTTTATTTTCCAATGTATAATATTAAGAAAATAAGCACGCATTCTTTCCCTCTAAAATATATAATTGTTTCTTCCTTGGAGGTGAAGGGGCTATGTCATGTCTAATAATATTATGGAAAGATAGGCATAGACTTTCTCTGGTTTACTGAAGACTGTTTTGGACTGAACATTTGTGTCCTTCCAAAATTCATATGTTGAAACTGTATGCCCCAGTGAGATGGTATCAGAAGGTGGGACCTTTGGAAGGTCATTAGGATTCAAGTCATAAAGGCGAAGATCCCATGAATGCAATTAGCGCCTAAAGAGTCCCGAGAGTATATGTTTCCCACCCCTGCTCTCCATCACAGGAGGACACAAGGAGAAGCTGGCAGTCCGCAACCTGCAATAGGGTCCTCACCAGATCCTGACCCTGCTGGTACCCTGATCTTGAACTTCCAGCCCCCAGAACTGTGAGAAATAAATGTCTGCTGTTTATAAGCCCCTCAGTCTGTGGTACTCTGTTACAGGAGCCTGAGCTAAGACACTGTGGTATTAACAGTGGCACAGCATAAGGTTTTTGAATTAATTATTAGAAATATAAGTTCATATGAATGGAAAGAGTCAAACAGAAAGCCCTCACACACAACAAGCTAAAAAAATATAAATGAAGAGAATTATCCCCGCCCCCCAATTATAAACCTTTGCTGGGTCCCTGTGGCTTATATTACAGAGACCCTATTTCCTAACAAGGCTCTATTCAGCCTGCTCCAAACAAAATATTTCGCTATATCTTATCTTGTGCCACTGCCCACGCCTTGCTCTCTAAGCCCCACTCAACCCAGGGAAGGGGCTTACATCACCCACACTGAGCACTGGCCAGATCAGAGTGGATGCAGCTGTACTACCAGCGACGCCCTGGCTTTAAATCCTAACCCAAGATGTGCTACTCGGCCTCAGCATTTCTGCCACTCTCTCATTAGATTCTGAAAATCTACGGAAATGTCCTCTACCCCATTTTGAATCAGTAGATGCATTAAAAACCATCAAAGAGCTTCCTGCCTCTTTAGCTACATTCAGTGAAAAATCTCACATAGGGATGACAGTTTCCCCTGAATTACAACATCATACTAGGGAACAAATCTCAGCTAACCTGAGGACAATCACAGCTCAAGGAAAGTCTTTACATATATACAGTGGAATATTACTCAGCTATAAAAAAGAATGAAATAATACCATTTGCAGCAACATGGATGGACCTAGAGATGATCATCCTAAGTAAAGTAAGTTAGACAAAGACAAACCTCATATGATATCACTTACATGTGGAATCTAAAAAAAAAAACAGATACAAATGAACTTATTTACAAAACAGAAACAGACTTACAGACTTTGAAAACAAACTTATAATAACCAAAGGGGAAAGGTGGGAGACGGATAAATTAGGAGGTTGGGAGTAACATATACACACTACTGTATATAAAATAGACAGTCAGCAAGGACCTACTGTATAGCACAGGGAACGCTACTTAATATACTGTAATAACCTATACGGGAAAAGAATCTGAAAAAAAGTGGGTATATGCATATGTATAACTAAATCACTTTGCTGTACCCCTGAAACTAACAACACTGTAAATCAAATATACTCCAATAAAAAATAAAGAGTAAATTAAAAAAAGAAAAGTCTTTACTATGCAGTAGATAGCCCATATGTCCAATACAATTTGGTGGAAAAAGATAATACATATTTGAAGCCACTGCTTCATTTCAACAATGAATCCAGTGGTGTCCAGAAAGAAATAATATGTCCAATATCCTACAGTCACAGAACTCGGCCCCAGCGAAAGTCTGAATCCAGCCTTCAGCTCTAACAGTTTTTCAATAACTCACTTCAGGGATCTGGCTTTGTTTTGTGTAAAATCCCGTTTAGCAGTGATTATATACAGCTACTGTCACTTCTAGTATTTTCATCAGAGGTGTCTTTTAATGGCTCCTGATTCTTAATAATGAACAGAAATAAAACTTAATTTACTCTTGGTATCTGATACTTATCATTATTCATCAATGTGGGCGTGGAGACTGGACCTCCCACCAGCACTTTACTCCTACAGGTTCACTTTCCCACCGTCACCTCGGCCAACACGGTCAGAAGGAAACACAGGTCCCCGTGAGAGCAGTGCCATGCCTGTCAGATTCATTCTGTCTCAGCTGGACTGCCCTGCACGCCGGGTACCGGGATAACATGATGGAGTATATCTGATCTTTTCACTTCTTCATTTCCTAAGTCACAAAGTTAAATTCTTGCTTTTCATGTTCTCAAATGTGTTCTTTAGTCTCTGCTCCCAACGCTGCTAAGCCCTTTTCAGCTTATTCCAAATTTCATCCCTACTTGGTTCCATGGGCGTTTTCAGAGACATAAACCAAATTGAGCTGAAACATGCCTTTTGCCCATTTCCGATTGTTAATTGACTCCTAATATAGCAATGTCCTTCCAGAAGACCTTGGCATCATCATAAAATCTTTTCCATAGCCGTTGTTACCCTGCACATGTGTCCAAGGCTCTCAGATTCCTCTTTCATCTCTCAGTTGGAAAAAATAGTGCTATTTCAAGAAATGCTATCCACCAGTAGGGAGTGGGAAAAAAATAAGTTTGCAAGAAATGCCTATATGCCAAAGAGAGAAATCTTCGATTAATTGACATGGAAAATGCTATAACAATTTTAAAATCAGCTTACACATTTCCAATGGCAATTCAGTTTAATATTTTCAACCCTCAGCTGCATTTTAATTTCATTTTTCTTTTAATTTTCTTCCTACACGTTTCAATTTTTTACATAATTGAACCATGAATTAATAATCCAAGTCTAACTGTCATAATGAGACATTTGATATTAACTCTAATGTAAAATCTTAGATGTGAAATACAGTATTTTTAGTTTTCCTATAGTTCAGGTGTATTTCTAACTATACTTTTGAGAAATAAGTTGCAATGCTTCTTGCTTAGAGACGATGCTTTAAAATTATGCATATTTGCTGGATTGCTTTGAAGCAACACAAACGCTTACATTTTGGAAAGACAAAAATCTCACAAGCTTGACTTGAGTTCTTCCAGAATGCACTATCAACAGTATCATTATACCATTCATATCCTTTCGGTCACACATCTCATTTCTACGAATTAAGTCATTCAAAACCAGGCCTAACACACTCCATTTCCAGGGTTAGTTCAAACAATGTGGAGTTTGAGGCAATTTATATTCAGTACTGGATCTTAAAAAGAGAGAAAGGCAAAGTGTTAGCTTAATATAAGCTGCTCTTTCAGGGCGGCTATAGAACATGTTCACTTATTGATGGGAAACAACTGAATGAACAGATATAGCCTGTGGGAGTGAAGTACAGGAGTTTATTAAGTACTATACCATGAGCAGATAAACAAAATGTGAATAGGCAGTGTTTGCATCCCCCGGATTAAAATATATGTTCTATAATTTCCGTAATCAAGCATTCTAACCTGCTTTGTGATGACTATTTTAACTCTGACTCAAAACAGAATACAGCACACCATGAGGCAGTTCCATCCTTCAGAGTTCTGTCATCACAATGACCATCACCTTATCACCATAGCCGTCTAAACAACGAAGCCATCTGCAAGTCTGATGCCCAAACGCTGAAGATGTTTTCTGATGTATTTTACTTTACATTAAATACACTTTTTTAGGGAAAACATTAAAGATTTCATCATTGGGAAATAGCTGAATTGATACACAGAGGCACTAGCTCCAGCTCTCTCTTTTGTGGGTTTTCATTAGTTCATTCCTACAATAATCTGACTTGCTTTCCCCAGTGCTAAGAGAACCACGGATTTAATTTTTTATGATGAAAAGTAGGTACTGAAATCTTTTTATCAGTTCAGTTGCGGGAAGCCACATCACGGGGGGATTTGGTGACCAGGACCGATGCGGGGTTTTAACCATCATCACCCAGACTGGTGCCTAACGGTCAGGGTTTCCCCCTGCTGTCCCTTCGCTAGGTGTCTCCTTATAGAGTTTTAGAGAATAATATGTGTGTGTGTGTGTGTGTGTGTGTGTGTGTGTGTGTGTGTGTGTGCG
>NC_041233.1:112141388-112161274 GCF_002837175.3 Physeter macrocephalus
AAATATCTTACTTGTAAAAGATGGGAATGATATAAACCGGTCTAACACACAGGTTTCTCAGGATGAAAAAAATTTCATTTGAAAGCCATGAACCAGTATGCTCATGTACAGTGCCATAATTAATTGTATTCCTCCCTGGAGTTCACAAGCTACCGTTAATCAGTTGTATTGGGTCTCTTTTTTTGAGAGACTACCTGAGGTAAAAGAATCTGTAAACATGGACCTTTTCCCTGTGAAGGACTATTGTTGCATTTCTGCCATAGGAGATAAGAAGTGATTCACTTTAATATAAAATGTGTGACACTGAGCGATGTGACACACTTTTAAAAAGTTACCCAGTCTATTATTAGATGCAAACTAGTGTATATAGAATGTATAAACAACAAGGTCCTACTGTATAGCACAGGGAACTATACTCAACATCCTGTGATAAACCACACTGGAAAAGAATATTAAAAAGACTATGTGTATATATATATATGTGTGTAAAACTGAATCACTTTGCTGTACTGCAGAAATTAACACAATATTGTCAATCAACTATACTTGAACAAAATTAGTTAAAGATAAAGTTACACAGGCTTTAAGATACCTCCAGTGAGTCTTGTTTCCTAACGAGACCTATGTGGCCCCCTCCCACAGGGAGGAGCTCGGATCTTGTTAAACCATGAGGTATTGTATGAATGGCAGTGTGATTTGTGAATACAGACCACACCCCTCACTCCTCACCCCTTGCACTTGGACACTCCCTGTGGGGAAGGCAGCCACCACGTGAAAAGGACTCTCAAGCCACCCTACAGGGAGGTCCACATGGCACAAAGGAACTGAGGCCTCCTGATAAGAGCCAGCAAGGATGCTTCTTGTCAACGCCACGTGGGAGAGCCGTCTGGAAACTGATCCTTTAGCCCCAAGTCAAGGTGACTGAAGCTCTACTCAATGACTTCTCTGCAACTTTCTAAATAACACAAAAGTCATCAGTGGTGGACCTAGCGGGATCTCCCACTAATTTAGTTGCACTTTTGTCTCCATGTTTATTCCCACCAGCCCTTCCAAGCACACCCTCTAGACGCATGTGTACAGCCACTATTCCTCAAATAAGGGGCTCTCTGCTTCGGCCGCTCCACTCTCTTACTAGTAATGGTTCTCCTCCTTCTCAACCCATCATCACGGTCCACTTTTAAACAACGGCTCTTATTTGATGGGCATTGCTCTCACAGTTTGAGTGTGCAGAAGACTAAGTCATGACCCTACCGCGGAGCACTTCACAGGCTTAGATAAAGAGAGATCTAAACAAAAAAGTGTCGGAATTCCACAGAGTGAATGTCCAAGACATGTCCGAAAGGAACTGTGCCATTATATACATTATCACCAATGTACAAAAACCGGTAAGGTTTTATTATGATCCCTGTTTAGTAAATAAAGCACCTCACAAAACATTCAGCTATGAACTGGATGTGTTTCCCCTAAATTGGTATGTTGAAATGTAACTTCCAACATGGTGCTATCAGGAGGGGGAGGTGATTAGGTCATGAGAGCGGAGACCTCACAAGTCGGATTAGTGCCCTGATAAAACAACCATAAGAGAGCTCTCTCTCTTTCCACCGCCTGAAGACACAACAAGAAAGTGGCCATCTACACCTGGAAGACAGCTCTCACCAAAACCTGACTGTGCTGATGTCCTGATCTCAGACTTCCAGCCTCTAGAGCTGTGAGAAGTAAATTTCTGTTGTTTATAGACTAGCCCATCTGTGGCACTTTGTTATCACAGCCCAAACAGTCTAAGACAACACCTGAAGTACAGAGCTGTTAGGAAGCATTTATTAAAGCCATGTGGAAAGGGGAGTAAAGGACCTCAAATTCAAATCAACATCTGCTTGGATGCAAAGGGACTGTCGTTAATCTCACGTGCAGATGGGTAACGCATCCCAGAGGAGGAACCAGTCAATTTTTCACGGGGGCTTAAGGGAAGTTTCTAAGGAAAGGTGGTATTTAGATAGAATATTGAGGGCGAAATGGGGATTTACAAGGAAGAGGGAAATAAGTGTATCCGAAGCAGAATTGGTGTTTGTTTAGAGTGGGGTTGAGCTTTGGGTCTTTGCAACGGAAAAGCAAGTAAATCCAACTTAAGTCACACGGCAAACCTGTGAGTGACTGAGCCAGGAAGATGGTAACACCTCGTGAAGTGCTCTTCATAACATTTCTGAAAGTCTGCACCTTTTCCTATGGGATTTTCCATCACAGGTCTTTAATAGGGTAAATATTATCACATTTGTCTTTTATTATGTTCCATGAAGTCAAAGCTCTGCCACTCAGCCCACAGCTCTCATTTCTCTATATTTCCTCAGCATTTTACTTGGCCACATGCTAGGAGGCTTATTTCATTTTACTTATTCACCAAAATTAGCTGTTTTGTTGTTTAGCTCCTCAATTATTTCATAAGGAACTTGAGGTCTAAGCCAGGACTGTATTATTTTCTGCAAAGGTTAAGTATACTGCAAAGGGCTGACCACTTTTGTGCTCTAAGGACAGATATTCTCTGATTTGATTCAGTCATAGAGAAGTCTAGTTTAAGAAATAGTTCTGACCCTGACCATGAGTGAAGTGGGTTTAGCTCAGTTCAGTAAGAAATTACCAAACACCCTCTGTCTACGAGAGATGAAATTCACCGATAGCTGCTTGGGTTTTTTTCAAAGGAGATAGCAAATACCCAAAGTTTTTCGGTCCAAACTTTAAATGACATCCTAGATGGTTAATAATCCAGTGACTATGGATGTTGTTTGCTTTCCTATGGTAGAAACAATGCTTCCTTCAAAGCCAGAGCTCTAAACTGAGCCCCCAGAATTAACATGCGCTTGTTGAACACCCTTGGAAGAATCACACTGTGGGCGTTTCAGGTTCACCACTGGTAGAGAGGGGATAAGAAAACTTATGGATCATAGAGGTGAAAATGTTTCTTTCATCAACCATGAAAACGTAATTCTTAACCGGTGACCTCTCTTTTTGCCAGGTAAATGACTTTCTGTTGTCTCCCCCTCTACCACTGATAGGGACTAGAAAACCAGACACCCATGTCTACTGTACAAAATGGCAAGATATCTTTAAAATGTGCAATAATGTTATAAATCACTGGCATTATTAAGATGAAACTTATAGTTTTCTCAAGTATATTTCTTATAAGAATGGGGAAATTGTTTTGCCCAACAGTTTGTCCACACAAAGGGAAGCAAAAAGAAAATTATGGTGGTCACCTTCTTTTTCCTTGAATTGGACTTCCTTAACCAGTGAATTATTGGCCAATGGTTACAAAACCAGAGCACAGCAGAATCTGAGTTCTCAACTGATGTCAGGAACCTTGTTTACTTTTCCTGCTAAATTATAAGATCGCTATCACCCTGACTCCTACTGAAAGAGGTTGATTTTTTAGGGATTATTTTCACTTGATAAGGAGGGTCTGGAATCATGTGGTCAGGGAGGTAACTGTAGTATGTTATGTACAACAAAGAGAATTTGATTATGAAATCTTAACAAAATATGTCTTGGCCACCAACATTTGTTTCCCCTAGAAAGAACAGTCATGTGAAAACTCAGAAATTCTCATGGATTCTCAAAGATTTCACAGAATTATATACATTTAGTCCCTTGACCATTTTTGCATTTGACAACAGTCCGTCCACACACAATTTACAAAGATGAATGCAAGGGGCTTCCCTGGTGGCGCAGCGGTTGAGAGTCCGCCCGCCGATGCAGGGGACACGGGTTCGTGCCCCGGTCCGGGAAGATGCCACATGCCGCGTAGAGGCTGGGCCCGTGAGCCATGGCCACTGAGCCTGCGCGTCCAGAGCCTGTGCTCCGCAATGGGAGAGGCCACAGCAGTGAGAGGCCCGCGTACGGCAAAAAAAAAAAAAAAAAAAAAAAAAAAAAAAAAAAAAAAAAAAAGATGAATGCAAGGTGCCTTCATGAGCTAATAGAACAAAAGTACAAAAAAAATAGAACCATAAGGACAATACTGTTCAAAGGACCAGGAGTTGGCAAAGGGCAGTGAGGAAAGCCCTGTGGAAGAAAGAATAATAGTGATAAATAAAACCATGGTGGCGTGCACAGTGTGGAAACTCACAAAATCTCTGGGAATACATCCAGGCCCCATAATGGGCCATGGAAGTGGCGTTTGCAAATTGCCTAACTATTCTGCGCATTATTGTATATTTTATTCAAAATAGCGCTTGAAGTAATGGTTACCAAGTGAAGGTTTGGAAGAGTTAGGCGTCTTGCTCACACAGGTACAGCTAGCTGTCAGGACAAGGCTGTGACTTCCCAGTTCTGGACCCTCTAAGACACGGTCTGGCTGATTCAGAAGCAAAGGTTCATTGTCACCACACTGGACTGCTTCCCCCTCACATCACTGTATCCAGAGCATTTTCAGTGACTCAGTATTTGATGGATCCTGAAGCTTTTGGATAAAAGAGCCCCAAATCTGCTTTGTGTATTTAACAGGTGAGCTAGTTGTGTGGCATAATAAGCAAAGTACCAGATAAACCAAATGCAAGAAAGAGACACTGATTTCATGACCTCAACACACAACACATCCTGCACATATGACTTTTTCTCTGGCTCATTCTGAACCTTTCCGATGATGCTTTCGTACAGTAAGCTTGGCCTCTCCTTCCGGGAACACAGTCCCCCTTCTAGGTCACCGACAACCTGAGTTGTTGAACAAACTCTCTCTCTAAAGAATTTTTTGTCACGGCTGTCTGAAAAAGCTAACCTGGCAAAAAAAAATAATAGAAATAAGATAAAATAAATCAGACAGGGGCAAATCCTCAATCTACCCAGAGTTGTATGACAGACAGCAAGAAGGTTTTAAGTCCTTGGGAATCAGAGCAGCTGTTTACTGCAATATAGGCTTTTTATTTACAAAAGAGCTCATCTAGATGAAGAGGAACATCTCTGGAGAGAGGCAAGCTCTATGAATTCATTATCCACCTGATTATTCAAAACAGTTTGGAAGCCAGGTGGGTAACGGAAGAGAATGCTGGAGTATGTCTCAAGCAATAACACATTTCAAACCTGAATGTTTGCTGCTTCAGCTTCTCCAGGAGAAGGTTTCTGTATCCTTTTCCAGGATGAGGTCTGACAGGTGGAAAATGAGTCTTAGTGCAGTGGGTCTACAGTTCCCAAATGAAACGCATGGCCATCCCTTAAATAATTTGTTCTTTGCATCCTGAATTGATAATTTTGGAACCCTGCTGGCCTTTAGTTTATTTGTTCAAAAACATAAAAAAGTCTAACCCCCAACACAATCCAGAAGGAAATCATTCACAATGGAAGTGTGTTCTCTGCAAAAACATCTTCAAATTTCTGAACGCAGAAGCCTGGGGAAAGGCCAGAGATATTTCATCTGACAATTAAATATAATTTATAACTTTTACAGATAGCTGCTTTGTTTACTCTGTCCCAGGTGCCCAATTATATTCATTTCTATCTAAAAAGATGTCAACAAAGGGAAAAGATTAAAATGGTAGCTGTGTTATGGAGAGGATGCACCAGGATCTCCCAACTGACAAATATTCCCAATAGTTTGGGAAAACATTCAAATACCCTGCCTTACACTGATTCTCCATTTCCAATCCTTCTGGCTGTTCATCTGGCTGTGCAGCATAAGTCATGCTTGGATGACTGAGACTCCAGCCTCACATTCTCATCCTGCTACTTATTCATTACATGACTCAGGTGTCTGAAGCTCTCTGGCCTTTAAATATCTTACTTGTAAAAGATGATAATGATATAAACCGGTCTAACACACAGGTTTCTCAGGATGAAAAAAATTTCTTTTGAAAGCCATGAACCAGTATGCTCATGTACAGTGACATAATTAATTGTATTCCTCCCTGGAGTTCACAAGCTACCGTTAATCAGTTGTATTGGGTCTCTTTTTTTGAGAGACTACCTGAGGTAAAAGAATCTGTAAACATGGACCTTTTCCCTGTGAAGGACTATTGTTGCATTTCTGCCATAGGAGATAAGAAGTGATTCACTTTAATATAAAATGTGTGACACTGAGCGATGTGACACACTTTTAAAAAGTTACCCAGTCTATTATTAGATGCAAACTAGTGTATATAGAATGTATAAACAACAAGGTCCTACTGTATAGCACAGGGAACTATACTCAACATCCTGTGATAAACCACACTGGAAAAGAATATTAAAAAGACTATGTGTATATATATATATATGTGTGTAAAACTGAATCACTTTGCTGTACTGCAGAAATTAACACAATATTGTCAATCAACTATACTTGAACAAAATTAGTTAAAGATAAAGTTACACAGGCTTTAAGATACCTCCAGTGAGTCTTGTTTCCTAACGAGACCTATGTGGCCCCCTCCCACAGGGAGGAGCTCGGATCTTGTTAAACCATGAGGTATTGTATGAATGGCAGTGTGATTTGTGAATACAGACAACACCCCTCACTCCTCACCCCTTGCACTTGGACACTCCCTGTGGGGAAGGCAGCCACCACGTGAAAAGGACTCTCAAGCCACCCTACAGGGAGGTCCACATGGCACAAAGGAACTGAGGCCTCCTGATAAGAGCCAGCAAGGATGCTTCTTGTCAACGCCACGTGGGAGAGCCGTCTGGAAACTGATCCTTTAGCCCCAAGTCAAGGTGACTGAAGCTCTACTCAATGACTTCTCTGCAACCTCCTAAGAGACTCTGAACTACAACCACCAAAGGGAGCCCATCCTGAGCTCAGAACTCACAGAAACTTTGTGAGACGACTAATATTTACTATCGTTCTCAGCTGCTGTGTTGTTACCTGGCAACCAACAACTAAGAATAACATTACAGTTCTGAACAATGCTACAGTAATACTGACCTAATTGACAGGTACAGAAGACTACATCCAACAGCAGTCAGATACATACTTTCTTTTCAAGGACAAATGGAGATGTTCACTAAAACAGACAGCATGCTAGGTATAGCGCCTACAGCTAACGACACCATATTGTGCACTGGAAAATTTTTGTTAGGAGAGTAAATCTCATGTTAATTCTTCTTCCACAAAAGAAAAACATAGGGGCACAGGGAAACTTTTGGAGGTGATGGATTTTGGTGATCGCCTCGACTATGGTGATGGTTTTGCAGTATATACGTATGTCCAAACTCATCAAACTGTATGTTAAATAGGTCCAGTATTTTTGTAAAAATAAATAAATTTAAAAAGTAAGTTCTCTGACCACAATTAGGGATCAATAACAATAGTGTAATTACAGAGACCCCAAATACTTGGAAATTAAAGAGACCACTGTTAAATATACTATGGACAAAGAAATAATTACAAGGAAACAAAATAATCAGATTAAATTATAAAATTAAAATATATCAACATTTCTGGAATTCAATTACACCCAGCAGTATTTAGAGAGAAATACGTAGCCTTAAATGCTTTACTACAAAAGAAAAAAAACGTATAAAATCAATTACCTAAGATTATGTCTCAGGACATTAAAGGAAAAAGAGAAAATTAAACCCAAAATAAGGAGAAGGAAAAAAATATATATAAATTCAGAATTAGAACATATTTAAAAGGCAAATGATAGGGAAAATTAACAAAGCTAAAAGGTGCTTCTTTGGGAAGATCAACAAAATTGTTAATAGTTTAGCCAGATTGATCAAGAAAAGAGAAAAAGATATTATGTGACAACATTAGGAACAAAAGAGGGATATCTCTACTGAATCCAAGGACATTAAAAACAGTATAGGAAATACTGTGAACCTTCTGACAAAAATTATGAAAATAACATGAAATGAACAAAATTCTAGAAAAGTACAAACTACTGAAACTGACAAAAGATGAAACGGAACGTCACATCTCAGTAGATGTGTCTCTCTAGGAGAAATTTAATTTTTGTTATTAAAAATCTTTCTACAAAGAAAACGACAGAGGGTTTCACTGACAAATTCTGTCAAACAGTTAAAAATAAAATAACACCAATCTTATCCAAAATATTTATGAAAACAGAGCAGGGGCAAAGATTCCCAATTAGTATTATGAGGCTAACGTTATCATGATAATAAAACCTGTCAAAGGCACTACCAACAACATTCAAGGAAACAAACAAACAAAAAAGAAACAAAATTACAGACTATTATGCCTCATGCACACAGAAGGAAAAAAAAACCCTCTAAAATTAGCAAATCAAATGCATTAACATATAAAAAAATGGTTAGGGGTATTTGTCTTTTGAAAGGACAGAACTATAAGGGTGCTTTAGGTTTTTGTTTTTACTTATGTCTGCACTATTTTTCGTAAGAGCAAAAGAAAAGAGTAATTAAAAGAGAAAGAATTTGAAAATTTTGTTGGAGCTTTTTTTGCCCCCCAGCTCTTCAGTTTTACACTGGAGAGCAGCCATCCCTGACTACAAGAGAAAATGAAGGTAAAAAAGCCAGAAGTTAGAAAATCTTCAGCTTGTAAGGGGAAAATGGGCAAAAATTACTGAAGTAGTAAAAAGCAAAAGCACTCCATGGTAGATCAAAATTGCCATAGATAAAATCAGTATTTGATTTAAAATTTGTAAATCCCTAGTTTTAACCAAATTTTCACTTAAACCCTTTAAATGATTTTATTTTTCAATATATCGTCTTGGAATAGCTTTCATCAAACAACTGTACCCCGTCTTTTTTATAACCCCTTTGGGGGAGGGGAGACTGCTAACATTGAGGAACCCAGCTCTTTGATGAATCTTGGTGGGAGAGGTAAAGTAACAATGGACCTACAACAGTTTTTAAATTCCCATTTAACTAGCAAAGCAACACTAATCGACTCGGATGGCCCAGCAGCCAGTCTGCCATCTTACTTTCGCAGGCATCTTGAATGTACCTTTCCTATTCCCTTTCCGCAGAGCAAGAACTCCAGTCCTCAGCACAGCTGTGACAACTCAAAGAGGAAGAAAGAAGTCACCATCTAAGACAAATGCAGTAACGACAACAACACGAAGGCACGGCTTGGTACTCTAAGGAAAGAAATTGGCTACAAAGAGGATGTGGACCACATAATAACAGTAGATAGATGACAGGGAACTGAGATTTATTTTTAAGGAAACTATCCAAATAATGTTCAATTTCATAAGCAATACATTTCACACTGAAAGTGTTTACAGATCAGGGAACAGGGGTCCAGCCACCTGAGCAGCCCTGAGACTCGGTTTTGCCTCTGCTGAGAAGCAGCGCTGGATGGCTGTGGTACCCAACAACCTTAGCCCCTCTTGTATTGGATCATCTTAACAGTTAACGGAACTTGGCAGAGCTTTTGCCCAAATAACCTGTGTGTAGAGGGAAAATAACTGGGATAATAACTGCTATCAGTGAGGGTGCTGAATAAGCAGCTGCTGGTCTAGCTAGGAATTTTAGGGACTCTTCTGGGAATAAGGCAAACTGAATGGAATCTCAGAGAAAAAACAAAAAAAGGCCACTCTGAAGAAACTTCAAATGACTGTTCTTTTATATTCTGACAATTTAGAAAATGATTTGGAATTGCTGAAATCATCTTTGCTGATATTTTGAAATCTCTTGGCCACTCTAACTCTTTTCTAATGTAACTTTTATCCAAAGCATTCTTTGCAGCCTTAATCAGCTAAAAAAGCCTAGGGGGAAAAAATGAAAGAAACCAACTATTGATGCATGCAATAATTTGGATGAATCACAAGGGAATTATATTGAATGAGAAGGTGGCAACCCGAAGTTACATCATGTATAATTCCAGTATAACATTCCATTACAACTCCAAAATTTCAATGTAACATTCTGGAAATGACAAAATTGCAGAAGTGGAGGACAGATTTGTGGTTTCCTGGGGTTAAGGAGTGATAGCAGGAAGAAAGTCTGCATGTCTATAAAAGTACAGGGACTTCCCTGGTGGTCCAGTGGTTAAGAATCTGCGATGCCACTGCAGGGAATGCAAGGTGCCTTCATGAGCTAATAGAACAAAAGTACAAAAAAAATAGAACCATAAGGACAATACTGTTCAAAGGACCAGGAGTTGGCAAAGGGCAGTGAGGAAAGCCCTGTGGAAGAAAGAATAATAGTGATAAATAAAACCATGGTGGCGTGCACAGTGTGGAAACTCACAAAATCTCTGGGAATACATCCAGGCCCCATAATGGGCCATGGAAGTGGCGTTTGCAAATTGCCTAACTATTCTGCGCATTATTGTATATTTTATTCAAAATAGCGCTTGAAGTAATGGTTACCAAGTGAAGGTTTGGAAGAGTTAGGCGTCTTGCTCACACAGGTACAGCTAGCTGTCAGGACAAGGCTGTGACTTCCCAGTTCTGGACCCTCTAAGACACGGTCTGGCTGATTCAGAAGCAAAGGTTCATTGTCACCACACTGGACTGCTTCCCCCTCACATCACTGTATCCAGAGCATTTTCAGTGACTCAGTATTTGATGGATCCTGAAGCTTTTGGATAAAAGAGCCCCAAATCTGCTTTGTGTATTTAACAGGTGAGCTAGTTGTGTGGCATAATAAGCAAAGTACCAGATAAACCAAATGCAAGAAAGAGACACTGATTTCATGACCTCAACACACAACACATCCTGCACATATGACTTTTTCTCTGGCTCATTCTGAACCTTTCCGATGATGCTTTCGTACAGTAAGCTTGGCCTCTCCTTCCGGAAACACAGTCTCCCTTCTAGGTCACAGACAACCTGAGTTGTTGAACAAACTCTCTCTCTAAAGAATTTTTTGTCACGGCTGTCTGAAAAAGCTAACCTGGCAAAAAAAAATAATAGAAATAAGATAAAATAAATCAGACAGGGGCAAATCCTCAATCTACCCAGAGTTGTATGACAGACAGCAAGAAGGTTTTAAGTCCTTGGGAATCAGAGCAGCTGTTTACTGCAATATAGGCTTTTTATTTACAAAAGAGCTCATCTAGATGAAGAGGAACATCTCTGGAGAGAGGCAAGCTCTATGAATTCATTATCCACCTGATTATTCAAAACAGTTTGGAAGCCAGGTGGGTAACGGAAGAGAATGCTGGAGTATGTCTCAAGCAATAACACATTTCAAACCTGAATGTTTGCTGCTTCAGCTTCTCCAGGAGAAGGTTTCTGTATCCTTTTCCAGGATGAGGTCTGACAGGTGGAAAATGAGTCTTAGTGCAGTGGGTCTACAGTTCCCAAATGAAACGCATGGCCATCCCTTAAATAATTTGTTCTTTGCATCCTGAATTGATAATTTTGGAACCCTGCTGGCCTTTAGTTTATTTGTTCAAAAACATAAAAAAGTCTAACCCCCAACACAATCCAGAAGGAAATCATTCACAATGGAAGTGTGTTCTCTGCAAAAACATCTTCAAATTTCTGAACGCAGAAGCCTGGGGAAAGGCCAGAGATATTTCATCTGACAATTAAATATAATTTATAACTTTTACAGATAGCTGCTTTGTTTACTCTGTCCCAGGTGCCCAATTATATTCATTTCTATCTAAAAAGATGTCAACAAAGGGAAAAGATTAAAATGGTAGCTGTGTTATGGAGAGGATGCACCAGGATCTCCCAACTGACAAATATTCCCAATAGTTTGGGAAAACATTCAAATACCCTGCCTTACACTGATTCTCCATTTCCAATCCTTCTGGCTGTTCATCTGGCTGTGCAGCATAAGTCATGCTTGGATGACTGAGACTCCAGCCTCACATTCTCATCCTGCTACTTATTCATTACATGACTCAGGTGTCTGAAGCTCTCTGGCCTTTAAATATCTTACTTGTAAAAGATGATAATGATATAAACCGGTCTAACACACAGGTTTCTCAGGATGAAAAAAATTTCATTTGAAAGCCATGAACCAGTATGCTCATGTACAGTGCCATAATTAATTGTATTCCTCCCTGGAGTTCACAAGCTACCGTTAATCAGTTGTATTGGGTCTCTTTTTTTGAGAGACTACCTGAGGTAAAAGAATCTGTAAACATGGACCTTTTCCCTGTGAAGGACTATTGTTGCATTTCTGCCATAGGAGATAAGAAGTGATTCACTTTAATATAAAATGTGTGACACTGAGCGATGTGACACACTTTTAAAAAGTTACCCAGTCTATTATTAGATGCAAACTAGTGTATATAGAATGTATAAACAACAAGGTCCTACTGTATAGCACAGGGAACTATACTCAACATCCTGTGATAAACCACACTGGAAAAGAATATTAAAAAGACTATGTGTATATATATATATGTGTGTAAAACTGAATCACTTTGCTGTACTGCAGAAATTAACACAATATTGTCAATCAACTATACTTGAACAAAATTAGTTAAAGATAAAGTTACACAGGCTTTAAGATACCTCCAGTGAGTCTTGTTTCCTAACGAGACCTATGTGGCCCCCTCCCACAGGGAGGAGCTCGGATCTTGTTAAACCATGAGGTATTGTATGAATGGCAGTGTGATTTGTGAATACAGACCACACCCCTCACTCCTCACCCCTTGCACTTGGACACTCCCTGTGGGGAAGGCAGCCACCACGTGAAAAGGACTCTCAAGCCACCCTACAGGGAGGTCCACATGGCACAAAGGAACTGAGGCCTCCTGATAACAGCCAGCAAGGATGCTTCTTGTCAACGCCACGTGGGAGAGCCGTCTGGGAACTGATCCTTTAGCCCCAAGTCAAGGTGACTGAAGCTCTACTCAATGACTTCTCTGCAACCTCCTAAGAGACTCTGAACTACAACCACCAAAGGGAGCCCATCCTGAGCTCAGAACTCACAGAAACTTTGTGAGACGACTAATATTTACTATCGTTCTCAGCTGCTGTGTTGTTACCTGGCAACCAACAACTAAGAATAACATTACAGTTCTGAACAATGCTACAGTAATACTGACCTAATTGACAGGTACAGAAGACTACATCCAACAGCAGCCAGATACATACTTTCTTTTCAAGGACAAATGGAGATGTTCACTAAAACAGACAGCATGCTAGGTATAGCGCCTACAGCTAACGACACCATATTGTGCACTGGAAAATTTTTGTTAGGAGAGTAAATCTCATGTTAATTCTTCTTCCACAAAAGAAAAACATAGGGGCACAGGGAAACTTTTGGAGGTGATGGATTTTGGTGATCGCCTCGACTATGGTGATGGTTTTGCAGTATATACGTATGTCCAAACTCATCAAACTGTATGTTAAATAGGTCCAGTATTTTTGTAAAAATAAATAAATTTAAAAAGTAAGTTCTCTGACCACAATTAGGGATCAATAACAATAGTGTAATTACAGAGACCCCAAATACTTGGAAATTAAAGAGACCACTGTTAAATATACTATGGACAAAGAAATAATTACAAGGAAACAAAATAATCAGATTAAATTATAAAATTAAAATATATCAACATTTCTGGAATTCAATTACACCCAGCAGTATTTAGAGAGAAATACGTAGCCTTAAATGCTTTACTACAAAAGAAAAAAAACGTATAAAATCAATTACCTAAGATTATGTCTCAGGACATTAAAGGAAAAAGAGAAAATTAAACCCAAAATAAGGAGAAGGAAAAAAATATATACAGATTCAGAATTAGAACATATTTAAAAGGCAAATGATAGGGAAAATTAACAAAGCTAAAAGGTGCTTCTTTGGGAAGATCAACAAAATTGTTAATAGTTTAGCCAGATTGATCAAGAAAAGAGAAAAAGATATTACGTGACAGCATTAGGAACAAAAGAGGGATATCTCTACTGAATCCAAGGACATTAAAAACAGTATAGGAAATACTGTGAACCTTCTGACAAAAATTATGAAAATAACATGAAATGAACAAAATTCTAGAAAAGTACAAACTACTGAAACTGACAAAAGATGAAACGGAACGTCACATCTCAGTAGATGTGTCTCTCTAGGAGAAATTTAATTTTTGTTATTAAAAATCTTTCTACAAAGAAAACGACAGAGGGTTTCACTGACAAATTCTGTCAAACAGTTAAAAATAAAATAACACCAATCTTATCCAAAATATTTATGAAAACAGAGCAGGGGCAAAGATTCCCAATTAGTATTATGAGGCTAACGTTATCATGATAATAAAACCTGTCAAAGGCACTACCAACAACATTCAAGGAAACAAACAAACAAAAAAGAAACAAAATTACAGACTATTATGCCTCATGCACACAGAAGGAAAAAAAAACCCTCTAAAATTAGCAAATCAAATGCATTAACATATAAAAAAATGGTTAGGGGTATTTGTCTTTTGAAAGGACAGAACTATAAGGGTGCTTTAGGTTTTTGTTTTTACTTATGTCTGCACTATTTTTCGTAAGAGCAAAAGAAAAGAGTAATTAAAAGAGAAAGAATTTGAAAATTTTGTTGGAGCTTTTTTTGCCCCCCAGCTCTTCAGTTTTACACTGGAGAGCAGCCATCCCTGACTACAAGAGAAAATGAAGGTAAAAAAGCCAGAAGTTAGAAAATCTTCAGCTTGTAAGGGGAAAATGGGCAAAAATTACTGAAGTAGTAAAAAGCAAAAGCACTCCATGGTAGATCAAAATTGCCATAGATAAAATCAGTATTTGATTTAAAATTTGTAAATCCCTAGTTTTAACCAAATTTTCACTTAAACCCTTTAAATGATTTTATTTTTCAATATATCGTCTTGGAATAGCTTTCATCAAACAACTGTACCCCGTCTTTTTTATAACCCCTTTGGGGGAGGGGAGACTGCTAACATTGAGGAACCCAGCTCTTTGATGAATCTTGGTGGGAGAGGTAAAGTAACAATGGACCTACAACAGTTTTTAAATTCCCATTTAACTAGCAAAGCAACACTAATCGACTCGGATGGCCCAGCAGCCAGTCTGCCATCTTACTTTCGCAGGCATCTTGAATGTACCTTTCCTATTCCCTTTCCGCAGAGCAAGAACTCCAGTCCTCAGCACAGCTGTGACAACTCAAAGAGGAAGAAAGAAGTCACCATCTAAGACAAATGCAGTAACGACAACAACACGAAGGCACGGCTTGGTACTCTAAGGAAAGAAATTGGCTACAAAGAGGATGTGGACCACATAATAACAGTAGATAGATGACAGGGAACTGAGATTTATTTTTAAGGAAACTATCCAAATAATGTTCAATTTCATAAGCAATACATTTCACACTGAAAGTGTTTACAGATCAGGGAACAGGGGTCCAGCCACCTGAGCAGCCCTGAGACTCGGTTTTGCCTCTGCTGAGAAGCAGCGCTGGATGGCTGTGGTACCCAACAACCTTAGCCCCTCTTGTATTGGATCATCTTAACAGTTAACGGAACTTGGCAGAGCTTTTGCCCAAATAACCTGTGTGTAGAGGGAAAATAACTGGGATAATAACTGCTATCAGTGAGGGTGCTGAATAAGCAGCTGCTGGTCTAGCTAGGAATTTTAGGGACTCTTCTGGGAATAAGGCAAACTGAATGGAATCTCAGAGAAAAAACAAAAAAAGGCCACTCTGAAGAAACTTCAAATGACTGTTCTTTTATATTCTGACAATTTAGAAAATGATTTGGAATTGCTGAAATCATCTTTGCTGATATTTTGAAATCTCTTGGCCACTCTAACTCTTTTCTAATGTAACTTTTATCCAAAGCATTCTTTGCAGCCTTAATCAGCTAAAAAAGCCTAGGGGGAAAAAATGAAAGAAACCAACTATTGATGCATGCAATAATTTGGATGAATCACAAGGGAATTATATTGAATGAGAAGGTGGCAACCCGAAGTTACATCATGTATAATTCCAGTATAACATTCCATTACAACTCCAAAATTTCAATGTAACATTCTGGAAATGACAAAATTGCAGAAGTGGAGGACAGATTTGTGGTTTCCTGGGGTTAAGGAGTGATAGCAGGAAGAAAGTCTGCATGTCTATAAAAGTACAGGGACTTCCCTGGTGGTCCAGTGGTTAAGAATCTGCGATGCCACTGCAGGGGCCACGGGTTCAATCCCTGGTCAGGGAAAAAGAAAAAAATTTTTTTTAAAGTACTAGAGGAGGCATCCTGGTAGTGAAAGAATATTCTGTATCTTTTCTGTATCAATTTCCATATCCTGGCTGTATTACTGTACTCTAGTTTTCCAAGATGTTCACATTGGATAAGAGTGCCTAGGAACTCTCTGTATTATTTCTTACAACTGCATGTGAATCTTTGATTATCTCAAAATAAAAACTTGAATTAAAAAAATGAAACATAGACTAAGAAAACTTTCATCCAGCATTCCACAAAAACAGAAGCAAACATCTATTGCAAACATGTGTCAGGAAACATTTAAAATGTTTTCCATACTTAATCTCATTTCTTCTTAATAATTATTCTACAAGGCAGGTACTATGATTATCTTTCAGTTGCAAATGAAGAAATGACTATAGAAGGTTAAGTAATTTAGCCAATTAATCAAATCTTAGAGCTGCAAAGTATTGCACTGATGCTCTGATACATCTTTATAATCTTTATAAACATGTTATAACAAAGACCCACTGGAGGGTGTTACTTGTGCAAGGTCACACACTTATTCAAAAAACATGTGTCAGCATCCCTTTCAGCTGCACTTCTTTCTTTAAGGTGTAGACCAAAAATTTGAAGGCAAAAGAAAATTTCAATGCAAGCACGATTCCCAATGCCTGTGGAAATCGCATTTTCTCACAACAATACCATTGCTACACTCTTTCTGATTGCACCTTGGCATTGAATTCAGTCTTATCACCAATCTGACTGGTCATTTTCAAATTTGTCAAGCTCTTGAAATAGGGCCTTTAGTGTAAAATTCAATACTCTGTATCAATGCAGTTTAGCCCTGAGTAAAGTATGACATAGACACTAGGCTTTTCTCATGCACCAGAAGATTCTACTCTTTTTCACTTATCCGTTCCTCAAATATTTACCAAACATCCAAAAGCCTATAGCAACCCGAAGCTTTATTATACTGTCAAGTTATATTGAGTTTATGGTCAGTTAATTCCTATGATCTGTTTCAACTGAAATACTAAATGTGTGCTACAGATTTCTTAACCTAAAATCAAAATTTTGTACTCATCCTTGTCAAATTTCGTATTTCTCACAGCATAAGAGAACAAAATGAAAGTGAATGTTGCCAGCATTGACTTGGGATTGAAGCTTTTTAAAACCACTTAACAGCTGTGTGGTTTGGGTAAATTACCAGATTGCTCTGAGTTTCTGTTTCCTCATTTTTAAGATGAAATTGAGTCCTCCCTGGGAACTGAGCTTGGTTGGCTCTGGAGAGCTGCATCACCCAAGGTTACCCCCTCTCTCTGGAGCAGCCTGCCTTCAATCTCTGGTTGATAAGGGGTGATACGGAGTCCCCATCCTCTTGCCCAAGTGAGGGCATCTCAGCACATACCTGGTGGGCCAGCACAGCTCCAAGCCCACCCCCACCCCCGCCATGGAATTGCCAAGGCTTCCGCCACAACTGCACCACCGTTCAGCTTCTTCTGTCCCATGCCGCTTCCTTCTCTTTTTGGAGATTTTCCAAGAGGCATTCCCACTCCCCCCACCTGCACGTAACCCTCCAAGTCTGGATCTGCTTCTTAAAGAACACAACCTAAGACACGGCTTCTTGCCACTTTGAGCAGATGACCTTGCCCTTTAATGACACAGAAAGCAGAAACTCCTATGTCTATCCCTTTGCCTTCTAACCCACCTACCTCAAACCCATGATTTTCCCCTCTCCAAGGTGTGTCTTTCTCTGGCTGTCATTTCTGTACCTACACACTGGATCCCATTCTTTCGCTCACTTTCTCCATCTCTTTTTCGTCCTGACATTTTCATGATCTGAAACTCTCATATTCTCTCCTTTTCTCAAGTTCTGCCATCCTCACCCTCCTGCTACCTTCCTGCATCAGTTCATGCTTCTTTCTCTCCTATTTGGCCTCTCAGCTGTATCCTCTCCTCTACCTCTGTCATTCTCTTCCTATATTCTCTCTATGATAGTCTCTAATATTTATTTAAATATGTGTTTCCCCTTGTCTCACATTTGCTCTCCATTTCTTCTCTCTCTGGCTTTTATCATTTCCTTTCTTGATTATCCATCTTCTTCTTCATTTCTATTTTCGATCCATGTCTACCGGCTAAGAAGTGAAGCTAAATCTTTCAAACCTTCAAAAATATTATTCTCTGACATCATGTCTCCCACACCAACTCATCTAACTTCCTCTGCTCTGCACAGAAAAACATGCTGGAAGAAATACCTACACTTGTTACGTCCATGTTCTCACCTTTGCTGCCTTCATCAGTTCAGTGCACAAGTGAACTCATGGACCACTAACTCCACTGGGGCTGTTCTTGGCAAGGGGACATCACACCACTATGCAACGGAGGGTTTCAGCTCTCATCCTCCTGGACACGTGCACACGCACACCCACCAGCCCACTCATCCTTGCCCACCTTGGGAATCACTATTCTCCTGGCTTCCACACACCATGCTGTGCTGCTCACAACCTGGCTGCCTCCTACTCATCCTTACAATCACCTACTAGTTGTTTTCCCTGGAAGGTCTTTCTTCACTTCCAGGATAGGGTTACCTGCCCCTCCTGTGTGTCCCCTTGGCACATCCCAGTCCCCAGGCTGAGGTGATCAAATCTAAATGTAATAGGGATACCTAGGATGAAGACTCCCTGGTCTTGCCACCAAAGCCTCTGATTAAACAATATAGGTGGGATCCAGGAAGTTTAATCTTAAATACAGTCTCTCAGGTGATGGCAATGCAGTGGGTCTTCAGAACTCTCCTCAAGAAATATTGCTTTGCATAACCTTCCCCACTCTTTATAATGATGATCTGCTTGGCTACCCGTCTCTTCTATTACCTGTAAACTCCACAGGACATGGTCCAAGTCTGCCTTGCTCAGAACATTTTCTCTAGGAGGGGTGCCTGTCAAATTGTAGATGCTTTTCAGAAGGTCACTGAATGGATCAAAGAAGGCAGAGAGCTTGGGAGGGGAAGAGCATGGGGTTTTAGTGAGAAGCTTTCGCAGAGCTTCTTTGAGGTATCAATGAGTAAGGAGCATGTAGTCGGCATTCAGTATTGTTAATTTTTTTTTTTTTTTTTTTGCCATTCCTTTCTACATCTGCTTCACTTCAATCAAAGCTTAAATAAAGATAACAAGCCAGAGAAACCTGTGATCCATTCTAGATGTCCAACACTTAGAGCATTTTGATTTAATACAATTTGAATTCGGACTTTCATTTATTAGTTTTTATACCAGCTCTATCAAAGGCCAAATGTGGATAATAAAATTTACTTTACGTATTATTATTATTAGAAATTAATGAGGAAGTATTTACAAATTGTTTAGAAAGTGTTCAGGAAAGGAAGCTGCCTCAATGATTGCTGTACTTATTATTGACACTGCATCATTCATCAATTTGCGGGTATTTGTGATTAAGAGCAGTGATGCCACCGACCTACTTTTGCACTTTTATGAGAAGCACTTAACATGCATTACTCTTTAATACTTTGCTGCATTTAAAGTCAGACAAAGTCTGTAATATTAACCTGCTCTGTTAGCCTCATTTGAGGAGGAATGACATTGGACATGGATTTATCATATTAAATGGAGATATTTAAATGAGCAAAACCAAACTTAAATTTGCATATGTCTGTTGCTTTTCTGTGTGTTTAACTCCAGAAACTCAATAGTAATTGGTCACATGCATAATAGGCTTGATACTGTTTTGAGTTGACCCTTCACTTTTATTTTTCACAATCCTTTGAACATATTTATTTATTTTTAACATTTTTATCGGAGTATAATTGCTTTACAATGGTGTGTTAGTTTCTGCTTTATAACAAAGTGAATCAGTTATACATATACATATATCCCCATATCTCTTC
>NC_041233.1:112161419-112179731 GCF_002837175.3 Physeter macrocephalus
AGGTGGTCACAAAGCACTGAGCTGATCTCCCTGTGCTATGCGGCTGCTTCCCACTAGCTATCTATTTTACATTTGGTAGTGTATATACGTCCATGCCACTCTCTCACTTCATCCCAGCTTACCCTTGCCCCTCCCCGTGTCCTCAAGTCTATTCTCTACACCTGCGTCTTTATTCCTGTCCTGCCCCTAGGTTCTTCAGAACCTTTTTTTTTTTTTTAGATTCCATATATATGTGTTAGCATACGGTATCTGTTTTTCTCTTTCTGACTTACTTCACTCTGTATGACAGACTCTAGGACCCTTCACTTTTTTTTTTTTTTTTTGTGAGACCCTTCACTTTTGACTGAATTACAAAGTAATTTTTCAAAGTGACTTCATTGAAAAACATTTTTGGCTTGATGTGAAAAGTTATCATTTAAGCCCTGTTGTCAAGTAGTTCATATTTTAATTAGGGAAACTAAAAAACAAAAACTAGGTAATGCTGTTTACAAAGAAAAACATTAAACATGAGTCATTATCTATTATGCATTAAAAATAAATTCCTAAATGTCAGCTTTCCCACCTTTTCTGCTCTTTAATTAACACCCGGGTCTTGATCGGATGTGCTTAGTTTCTTCAAGGACAAAAATGGGAAGGCTTTGAAATAGAAAACAAAACCAGAAAGTTAGAAATAACTCATTTTGCATCATGGAAAACTTCAGAAACCTCTTCAGTTCTCGGATCATACCTCTTAAATAACACAAACTAAGATGTAGACCTGGACTCCAAGTGTGATACACAAATTCCCAGAACCCCAAAGATCATCCCTGAAGTTGATGGCTATTATCAGGAACTGGAATAAGAATCGAGTACAATGCTTTCCTCACCTCATCTGATAGTTCCTAGTAGAATTTTAGGTAAAATTGTCTTTATAAATTAAACCAACATACAGGAAAGAGCATGAAGCGATAGATCATGATTCATGGCTCCGTGCTAGCTGATGAAGAAGGTATTCTTTAAGTAAGATGACAAAATAGAAACATTTGGGAGAAGTGATGCCAGGACAATGATGCTGACAGGTACTGTCTACATTATTAGTCAGCATGAGGGACAATCTTGAGAATAGATAGTGAGGATGCAAATTATAACAAAAGCAAAAATAGAAAAGGAATTAGAATTTAACAAAGTTTACGATCGAGTTCGGATTTAATAAATGTTTAGTTATAGTTGGAGTAATTCCATCACTGAATTCTGAAACGTGTTCATGGAGGAAAGAGTTCCTAAATAGAAAACAAATAAGTTTGTATGCACTTTTGAACTTTTCTTTTCACCGAAGTTATTATTAGCAGCTTTGCTCCGTATTGCAAAACCAAAACGAACAAACAAATGGACATTTTCAAAAGCATTTGATCCCTGTCTCCCATGAGTTTTTGATATAGCAGTTCATATATAGCACAGGGAACTCTATTCAGTACTCTGTAACAACCTATATGGGAAAAGAATCTGAAAAAGAATGGATAGATGTATATGTATAACTGAATCACTTAGCTGTACACCTGAAACTGACACAACATTGTAAATCAATTATAATCCAATATAAAATCAAAAATTTGGTCATTCTGTATTGCTAGAAGATGATTATGTTATAAAACTAGCTCTGAGAATTCCAAATGTGGGCAACCGCTGTTCCTGTGTGTAACGTAATTACACAACATAATCATCACACACAGAGTGGTAAAAAGGAAAAAATTACAATAACTGCCCTGTGACCAGCTCTTTAAAATCTAATATGTACTCACTGGTATCTGTAAATACTTATAAAAGCTGATAAAGATGTTGACTTCTGTGTGCTGGTATGTGTAGAAGTATTCTGTATTTAATTTTTTTATAATTTAAGTTGTCCTTAGGTGGGTAAAAATACCAAAAAAGGCCCTATTCTCAGAAAGGAGTATTTGGCAATAGAGAAATGGATAATAGAATTTTATCAAAATTAGACTCTGCACTATAAAACTGTATTGGTTTTAAATATACCAATGTCCTCAGCTCTCCATTTAAAGATGTCCTCCAGGAAGAGGGATTTATGCAAATTCTACTAGACATTTCATGCATCTAAAAAAAGCTAAGCTACTTTTATTTAATAATATTCAGCATACTTCTCAAGGCAGGGGACATTTTTTTTTCATTGCTTGCTGTACTTCGAAGCTTAAGATTGACATAATTCTGATTATCCTGAGAGAAAAACTTTTTCCTTAGGAGAGCACTATGTAAATTCTACCAAAGTGGACAATTTCAAATTCCATTACAAATTAATAGACATTTCTTGGTAACTGTTTAAACTCATTCCAGGGAAAGGGGGAGAAACATGCAAAAAGTCCACTCATTTGTTCCGGTGAACCGAGCACGCAAGTCCGGGGAACCCCTTCCTGGTCCCCTCCTGCCGCATTGCTGGAGCTCACTGCGAAACCATGAGAGGAAGCCTCCCCCTACCACGGACCCCTGATTTCCAGGTCAACCTCACTGAAACTCCTATTTCTTCAACAGATTACTACACAGAAGAGAATTAAGTCCCATAATTTTCACTACCTCTAATCTTTGGTAAAATGATAATCAGACCTACAGTTCTTTAAGTTTTAGTGAGTATATTAAATAAATGAATAGGAGGATTTAGGAAAACCATTTAAAAAAATGTGATTATATTTCTGAACACTGCTAATAATTAGCGTAACATCTTAAGCGACGAGAAGAATGAGTTGGATACAGACCGTGTTAAATCGTTTTTTAAAATCCAAAAATAATTCATTAGGTGCTTTTTCTAGGAAATATTTTACCTTCATCCAATCTTTAAAAATAAGTTTGACTAGTTTTTGAGTTTCCATATTTTCCCTTCAGTCAACTTCCTTTTCATTTCATTGTATTAAAATATATATTTTTAATACAGACCATCCTTTTAAATGTGTTTTAATCAAAGCAGTTGGAGGTTGGCTAATCATTCTAAGTGGACTTTACTTAATTACTTCAGACTTAACAAATCACAGGTTTTCTCTATACATATATATATATATTTGATTCTTTTCTCTCTTTCTCTCCCTCTCATTCCTTTTTCTGTGTGGGGAGTCGTTCATAAAGAGGGTGGGATTTATTCACGGAAAAGACTCCTTAGAAATGCTGTGAACAATTTCACATTTATGTAACTTGCCAGATGTGCCATAGTTTGAACAAGTTCTGCTTTGACTATTTGAACCACGTAATTGACTCAAATGCTCTTGTGCCTAAAATCCCGAACCATAAATTACACAAGCCCGATTAACTATCTCCAGGTTTATATTAACAAGTAAACAAACAAAAAATAAATTTCACATTATGTAAATATTTAAAGTATGATTTACATATATTTACATACCATTTTGTTAATTAAACGAAAATCCTACTTACATGAAAAAAGTAATTATTTATTTTACACAATTTAAATTAACCATCTTTTAATTCCCATGAGGTAAATGCAAATGTAACAGATAATGAAAGTTAAGTTTTATATTCAACACAATGTCTAGAAAGACGGATTAGTTATTTAAAGCCAACAGATGCACACAGTTTTTATGCAAATCTGAATGGAAAAATGAAATAGAAGTTATACAGATTTACATGTTGGCTCATGACTCGAAGTACTGTAAAGTTTTTCATGTTGTTTGAGTTTTCTATTTCATATAAATTGAAAAAATATACATATATAAGAGGATGCGTGTTTGTCTTTCCTATTCAAAAATTGAATTTTAGCGGGTTATGATTGAGAGGAGAAAGAGAAGGTTTGTAAGAAAGAAAAAACGAAAGGGAGCCCTCGTGGGAAGGCTGGCTGGAGAGGGTCCTGGGGAGACGGAGGGGGTGCCTCCGTGCACCTGGGGATTTACAGGCGTGACACTCCATGCAGGGGTGATGCTATCATTTGGAGACAATCCTGGTTTGAGCCCGTGCTGTACACCTCGGATGAGGTCACTATCTGTGGGCCAGGGTGACACAGGGGAGGTGGCGGCGATGAAGGAAAGATAGGAGTCAAATGCTACCTGCAGGATCCAGGCCAGACTCGGCTGTGACTTGGCCTTAGCGGGTAGCAGGGCATGGGAGGGTCCGGGTGGGTTAGAGACCTAGGCTGGAGGTACACATAGGCTGATGGGTTTATGGTGGGAAGTGAGGCAAAGGGGTGAATCAGGACGATGTCTGGACTGTGGATGGAGAAGCAGTGCAGGGTGGGGGGACCCACATTTCAGTTGTGGGTGTCTCACCTTGGATGTCCTGTGAGACACTCACGGGGGAATGTCAGTCAAGCAGTGGGATGGCAGATGAAGCTTAGAGGACAGGTCTTTGCTGAGACGGACTCAGCAGAAGTTGCTGTGGTACAGATGCATTTCAGAGCCAGGAAGGATGCTAGCTCCCAGGAAGACAGTTTAGGGCTAAGATTCCAGCAAAAATAACGGTATAAGTGAGATGCTGTCTAAAAATGCGAGATGTGCACTGGATAAATAAGGCGGGGTACACCGAATATTTATGTAGGGAAGAATACTTGGAAATGTGTTTAGGGGCCATTAGATGGACAACGTTAGAAGATTGAAGGCAATACAGTACAGACAGTGGAGTTCGTAAAGTTTTCAAACTTTGTTTGGGGGGGAATGATGAATTATTGTGTATTACAACAATATACAGATTGACTAGAAGAGGAGAAACAAAAGGGATGTAGATCTTTAGAAACTCACGTAATACTTCAGATATGAGTTAATGACTGCTTGGGTTAATATAATTGCAGAGGAAATGCAATGAGAGTGGTGGGCGTGAAAGGTATTAGGAGGAAGCAGGGGGCGATGAGATGCTAAGCTGATTTGGAGACAGGATGCACGGTTTACGCAAACTAGTTTGGCACAACTGATTTCCTGTCCCTCGACACAAGCTGACCATTCATATTCCCAGAGAGTTTCCTCCAGGAGTATTAAAATTTATAATTTTTCAGTATCAATTCTCTTCTAGTCTGATACAATATTTACCACATTTGCTGCCTCTGCATTGCCCGGTTGCTGTAGCTGATACGGAAAAGTCAAAAACAACAAACAAGCAAACAAAATCAAAACAGCAGAGCTAGTGATTACAAGTCTCCATTTCAGTTTGGATATTTTACCTCCCTCTCTATCTCTCCTTCTACATATCTATTCACCCACCTACTTATACATCTATCTAGGTATCTATCTATGTATCTACTGTCTGAAATTTGAAGATAAAGAAATGCCCAGCTGGTATCAAAGAAAAGACACATCTTCTTAACTATTGAAAATAAAATAATTTGGAAGAGCCAAGCAAACCTGAGGAACAAATATAGTGTCCGTGTGCAAAAGCGCATAAGTTAAGAGAAGGAAACCACAAACATTCAGCAATCGAGGGACCCTTTCAAAATTAAACTTTAATGTAAATTATAATGAGGTACATCTACACTTTAGTTTCTTTCCAAGTCATGTACTTACAACTCTCTAAAGAGGAAGTCCTATCAGGGGAATCCAATTACATGTTTTTGTAAGTATGTATGTATGCATAATGGTTTATTTGTTTGTTTTTGCTTTGAAATGTATTTAAAAGTAAAATGTTGCAAGCTAAATCACGGGCAAGAAAAACAGACACTCTCAATACACAGTCTGTTTCAAGACTTTACATTTGTGACTGCTTAAGAAAAAACATGTATTAAGGAAGAAGGGCAAAACATGTCTTAACTAAAAATTGGAGGGTGTCAGAGACAAGATGATAATAAAATAACTGGATGGTTCCTCAAGTATGTCCAGAGCCCTTCACTTACAATAAGTGAAGACTGGCTCAGAGACCAATGTTCTCTCTTCAAAATGGAACCATCGAGATGAAACTCAGTAAAAGTCATCCCAGACTTTCCCTGATAGCTCTTTAGGCGGCAGGAAGGATAGAGAACGGGCCCTTAGGGATCGCGTTCTATCTGAGTCACCACATTCGGGTCATCCCAAGAATAGGACAGGTCTGAATTTCCCCATGGAGCTTCTGGAGTGGTCCCGGTAGATGCCTGGGGCTCTAGACCAAATACACAGTCAAACAGGGAGGGAAAGAAATTGTACCAGAGGAGCTCAATCTAAAAATGTTAAGAATCTTTGAGGCAAAAGAGATGGGCTCCAAATTTAAGGAAGCCGATTAACATAAAAAAAATGAACAAATCTAGACTTTAAAATCTGATAGTAAGGGCTGATAATTTACACCACGAAAAGGTACCTTTTCTTATGTCTGTACTGTGACAAAATAAAGTTACAGATATTTTCAAAAGCTTTACTGGGCTTCCCTGGTGGCGCGGTGGTTGAGAATCTGCCTGCCAATGCAGGGGACACGGGTTCGAGCCCTGGTCTGGGAAGACCCCAAATGCCGAGGAGCCACTAGGCCCGTGAGCCACAACTACTGAGCCTGCGCGTCTGAAGTCTGTGCTCCGCAACAAGAGAGGCTGCGACAGTGAGAGGTCGGAGCACCGCGATGAAGAGTGGCCCCCGCTCGCCGCAACTAGCGAAAGCCCTCGCACAGAAACGAAGACCCAACACAGCCAAAAATAAATAAATAAATAAATAAATAAATAAGCTTTCATGAAAACAAACAAACAAAACACCTTTACTAAGACATTGCTTTAGGAAAGACATAACTCAGACCAACAAAGGACCTAAAAACCAGTCACTCATTCCTCCACATTTAATCTTCTGAGAAAATTATGAGAACATTGTATGGGGTTTTTATCTTTCACTCAGAAGGAAGAATGGGCTGCATTCCCACATTGCAATGTAACTGATCATCTTTGGTATATTTAATGATGGCATTTGTCTTAGGTAAATAATTCCTCCAAAGTCATCCAGCAGTTCTGAAAGTTTTCAGTTATTTCAGTTTTATGAATAATTGCAGAGGAAAAGCTTTAATACTGAAAATAATTTAGGCATACAAGCCAAAGCATCAATCCAAAGGGATGCACAGAGATGAAATATCTGGCAATTCGTTTCCCATCCCCCATCTTTTTCTACATTAATTGAGCAAATTAATCATGAATTCATCATTCATGAATTTGTGCTACCTAATTTACCACATAAAGAATCATGGCTGTCAGGAATCCTACTCTTGGTGTTTACCCAAAGCATTTGAAAACTATGTCCACACCAAAACCTGCACGTGGATCTTCACAGTAGCTATATTCAGAGTAACTGCTAAAACTTGGAAGCAACCAAGATGTCCTTCAGTACGAGAATGGATAAATAAACCCTGGTTCATCCAGACGATGAAGTATTATTCAGGGCTAAAAAGAAATGAGTTATCAAACTCTGAAGAGACATGGAAGAAACTTAAATGCGTATGACTAAATGAAAGAAGTCAATCCAGAAAGGGTACATACTGTACGATTCCAAGTCTATGACATTCTGGAAAAGGCAAAACTATGGAGACAGTAAAAAAGAGCAGTGGTTGGCAGAGGTAATAAGGAAGGAGGAATGAACAGGCAGAGCACAGAGAATTTTTAGGGCAGTGAAAATACTCTGTATTATACTGTAATGATGGATACACATCATTACACATTTGTCCAAATCCACTGAATGCACAAGACGAAGAGGGAAACCCAAAGTAAAGTGTGGACTCTGGGTGGTGCTAACGTGTCCATGGAGGTTCATCGGTTGCAGCACATGGACCATCTGATGGGGATGCTGATAATGGGGGAGGCTATGCATGTGTGGGGAGTGGAAATCTCTGTACCTCCCTTTCAATTTTGCCGTGAACCTCAAATGGCTCCCACAAATAAAATCTATTAAACATATCTTAAAAAATAAGAATAATGGAGGCTGTATCTTCCCCTCACTGAGCCCTACACATTTTATGGGCAGTTCACTCAATTCCTCCTACTGCGTTTATCATTGTATCTCAGCACATAGTATACGGTCAATAAATAAATGCTGACTGAATGAATCAATTATCATGGGGAATGGTTAGAATGTGAAATTGCTGTTTTCTTGTTTGTAGTGCATGAAACTTGGAATCAGACTACTGGATTACAGACCCAGATCTATGTTTTAAAATTGGGTAATGATGGACCACTTATTTATAACTGCCTCAGTTAAATCATTTATAAAATGAGACAAAGAATCATACTTCCTTCACAGTGTTGCTACAAGAATTAAACATAGCACATGAGAAACGATGTATATAATAAATGAATGCTAGATACAGTAGATCTTATTAAAAGTAGTTGTAGTAATGCATGCCAAATAAGAAAGATTTAAATTCCCTTTGTAATAATTATTGCTCCTGGTGGGGTCCAATTCAAACCCACAGAGTTCCCTGGTGGTCCAGTGGTTAGGACTCAGTGCTTTCACTGCCATGGGCCTGGGTTCGATCCCTGATCAGGGAACTGAACCACGACCCCACAAGCCGTGTGGTGTGGCCAAAATAAAATAAAATAAAATAAACAAACCAAACCCATAGACACAGTGAATTAGAAGACTATTCAGTGTAATATGATCCTGGTAACACCTGGATTAATAAAATAACTGACCTTAAGGGGGTGTTAATCTGGAACACACAGACTCAGTACCGAAAAAATTTTTAAATAGTCTGTGTTTAATCCAGGGATTTTTGCCCTTAGAAGGAAGCAAGCACATTCAACACAAGATTAAAATTTGGAAAAAAAAAAAATTCAAAGTAGTTGTCAAATTCTAGGAAAATAAAAACACTAGTTTCAGCATGACGAAAAACCTCGTGGCCAGAACATATCTGCCATGTACATTGTTCAATACAATGTGCTACTGCAGTGGTGTGTAGCTTTGTCCCTTTCCATGAGAGTTCATCAACTGAAAATTTGAAAGAAAGAGCATAATTTGAAGGTAGTAATTCAATTGCACTTCAAACATGGGAAGGAGGGTTTTTCTGGAAAACTTGCCAGTCAGATGGAACTGCAGTCCATTAAACAGCGATTCCCATGTGGCCATCTAATTTTTGTCCAGGAACACAAAATGCCCAAGGAAAGTTCTTTAATAAAAGATCTCAATAACAAAGGCAGAAGTAAGACTCTTTCTCACTAATCAGATTTCATATAAAACCCTCACAAATTAGAATAATGTGTTTTACAGCTCAGAATGAAGCTAATTTCAACACAATTCCACACACATACTTTGAATAGAATCTAATTATATTAAAATGAATACACCGTGTTTCCGATGTAATAGCATTTCAGAACAAAACGCAAGAAATCCTGAACTAACAGAGCTCTTCGTCAAGAATCATACCAAGAAACCAGGCATCTTACTCTTAATCTTAACTCCTTTTTCCTACAAAATATAATTTTTCATAAACTGGGTTATCATTTACTCAAGGTCACACACCATAAAACATGGACCATCATGACAGATTGTTATGCTTTGACTGTCATCAAGTTTCTGCGCTTGATTTTTAGGGCAGCTGCTCAGCTGTGAAGTTACCACCAAGACCTGAGAAAGTGGACTCAGGAATCGATTGCGGCTTAAAATTTGGGGACTTAACATCCTCTAAAAGAAAGGTGCGGGGCTTCCCCGGTGGCGCCGTGGTTGAGAGTCCGCCTGCCGATGCGGGGGACGCGGGTTCGCGCCCCGGTCCGGGAGGATCCCACATGCCGCGGAGCGGCTGGGCCCGTGAGCCGTGGCCGCCGGGCCTGCGCTCCGCAACGGGAGAGGCCACGACAGTGAGAGGCCCGCGTACCACACACACACACACACACACACACACACACAAAGAAAGGTGCAATAAGTGGAGCCTGGGTCTCTATTGGGGGTTATCGATTTTCCACCCTGCAGTCATTCTAAATTCTGTCCATTCAGTGACACTTATCCCCCGTGGTCTCCATTTCCAGGCAGGATTACAATCGCAGTCATTACAAATAGGAAGAGAACGTCATGAAAACTGGTCTCCTCTCCTAAGGCCATATTAACAATCCCATTCATCCATCCATTTATTCACCTGTAAAAATTCATGGAGAATCAAGTAAGAGACAATCTGTTTTAGGGACTAAGGACTCATATAGAAAACAAGTTAAAAAACACTTTACCGTTTTTAAGAGATGAGAATACAAATGAATCCTATCAAACTCATAAACAGTTCACGAGTCCATGATCCATACCAAAAGCTGAGATAGAGCCAGGGATGTAAAGATAAACAAAATTGGACCTAGGCTTCAAGGAGCAGGGCCTCCGGTGGAGGAGACAGGTCACTGATACTGTGACTATAATAACATAAGTACAAAATTAGAAGCATGTCCTGGGTACAATACCAGGGGGAATGATAACGTTGATTCTGGAACCTCTGGAAGGTTTCTTAGGAGTGACCCCAAACCTGTTTATGAATGGTGAGTAAAGATTCCCACGTAATTGAAGCAAAGAGGATGCATGTAACATCTCTTCCTGTTCCTCCTACACATTATTCCATTCATGTTTGTGTTTCTTCGGCGTCTGAGACCACTGGCTCTTCCTTTCAGCCCTCAAATCGGCACGAGTCTTATTTATCTAAACACACACACCCTCTCAAAATCTTTCCCCCTTTCTCCTTCCCACTTTGTTCTGCTACTTTCACCTCTTTCTTGGTAGTCTCTACATTATTACCTGAAGGAGCTGAACAGCCTTCCTCCTTTCCTCGACACTGATTCGGTCATTAAACTCGCAATCAAGCTTCAACTCAAGGATCACCCGCAGCCGCCCATTTCCCCATCACCATCCTAATCATCTACCAGCCCCGCCCACTCTGGTCGCGGAGCCTTCAGCGCCATTCACTAGACTGTCCGGCATTGTGTCAGCATCTTCGTTAACAGATTCAAGTACGTTTTGGAAAACGGCACGGCATACCTTAACCAGTCAATTTATTCTTTCTTCCAAAACATCCTCAAACTTTTAAAATACACACTTCCTTAGCTTTTGTATGAAGCACTGCAATCTGTTTACTAAAACAACATGTAGCGAAGACAACAATTTCTCTCTTACTCTCTTGCCAGACATTATTTGATCTCTTTTCTCCCTAAAAGAAGCCACTCTCCCAGAGTTATTCCCTTGTCACAGCACTACTGGGAGGCTCATTCCAAGTCCTGCTTCTCCCCCCAGTTTGCCCCCTTGGAACCTCCTCCTCCTCCACCTATTCAAGTTCTACTTATACTTCCAGAACCTTCGGGCATGATCCTATTCCTGAAGTCCTTTCTGACAAAACCAGTGCATAAGGATATTTCCTCCTTCAAATTCTTAAAACATTTATCCAAACTGTGTCATTCCTTCTTTTGCATTCTTGTTTTATTATTTTATAAGATACTAGGTGAACACTTAACATGAGATGCACTTTCTTCACACGCTTAAGCACACGATGCAGCAGTGTTGATTAAGGTACAATCCTGTACAGCAGTTCTCCAGAGCCGATCCATTTTGGTCAATAAAAACTTCATGTCTCTTGGCTGGTAATGCCCCTCTTTCCTCCTCTCCCTGGCCAGCACCATTCCACTCTTTGAGTCTATGAATTTGACTATTTCAGGTTCCTCATATATAAGTGAAATTGTGCAACATTTGTGCGTCTGTTACTGGCTTATCTCACTTACCATAATGTTTTCAGTGTTCATCCAACACTGTACCTTAGTCAAAGTACTGTATTACACTCTACCTAAAAATCTGTAAGTCAGTAGATCTCATGTTAAGTGTTTGTACCAAAATAAAAAATTAAAATAAAGTAGAAGTAGAAATTGGATAATTTTAGAGAAACTTTGTTCTGGCTTTTGACCAAAATTGCCAATAAAATTCCACTCTTTTTTTTTTTTCTTCACCTAAATAAAGGGATAAAAAAAGATAGCAAGCAACAAAGTATGTGCTTTAGAACCAGAGAGACTGAGCTTAATCCAGACTCTTCCACCAACTGATGTTCTGATGCAGGAAACAATTACGTACTCTTTCCAATCCCCGGTTTTCATATGTGTAAAAAGAGGCATCCTACCACCATCTTGGTTAATGGCTTGGACTAAATGAGATTACATTTAGTGCCACACATACTGATGGAACTTGGCAGGCACACAACGAATTGTAGTTCCTGCATCTTCTCTGTATCTTCCTAGTATCTTTTACCAAAGGAAATGTTTACTAAAGGAAAACTGATAACATCTATATTTTAGGATCATTCTTCCACCCCCATCTACTTCTACCTTCCCGTCCTCCCACTCAGCCATCTACTCTGTGGTGCTTACAGGGAAGCAGCAAATTCACTAGCCACTTGACCTTCAGAAGGTTACTTAACCCGGCTAAGCCTCATTCTCATCAACCGTGAAATGGGTTAAAAACGTTAAGCTCAGAGAACTGTTGAGCGATCACATGAGAAAACAATTAGCATAGTCAGGCAGATAGTAAAAGCTCAAAATAGAGTTTCAATGGTGATAATGATGTTAAGGACGATCATGACTTTTACGATGGAAAAACGATGCCTGAAATTGTCATTCAGGCCGGAGGATTCCTTCTTACTAACAAATAAACTCCCATATTGCTGCCCTGGGGAGATGCAGGGGACTACAGACATAAAAGCATCACATTTTGCAATTAGAGCACAGTGCCAAAAAAGAAAAAGTAAAAACAAATATAAACTGTAAGAGCAAAAGTCTCAGAGGTTTGAAAAAGAATTGAGAAAGCCTCCTTTTATACCAGAGTGTATTTGAAGATGGAAATTCTGAGAGCTCAGATCATTCTCTACAATGACCCTCTCAGCACAATAGGGAAATCTGAACAGCTCAAAGTGCCTAGAAAGTCATCTGATCCCGAGGACAGTTTATAATTGCAGAACGATGCAGAGGTAGACAAACGAAGACAAGGGGCGAGGACAGACGTACCCACCTGGCTATTTCTGAATTATCTACCAGTCAATACAATTGACTCTTGAACAGCTCAGGGGTCAGAGGCTCCAACGCCCCAAGTCAAAAATCCTCCTATAAGCTTACAGTGGGACTTGCGTATCCATAGTTCTACAACCACAGATTCAATCAATCATGGGGTGTGTAGGACTGTAGTATTTATTGAAAAAAAGATGCACGTAAGTGTATCCCGCGCAGTTCAAACCTGTCCTGTTCAAGGGTCAACTGGATTTTAAAGAAGTCGATGGTTAACACAAGAATCACCGCGTACTCTTCCTATAAATCAGTCTTTAAACGTCTAGGGACCTACATATGTGTGTGTGCTCTTATTTTTTTCCCTTTATTTTAATTTTACTCATCTCTTTGGTGCTCCCCCGAAGTTCAATGTTAAAGGGCCCTCCTTGTACAGTTAAGGAAGTACAGCCAAACCAGGTAGATGGAACCAATGCCGCAGCTGGTCTGGTGCCCTGGCACACAGCTCTGCTGGGATCCGCTGGGTGGGTGAACCCCTCCACCTGGAATACAGGTGTCTCTCCACTGCTTTGATGCCGTTAGGACGAAGGTTCCCAATCTGCAGTCTTCTCTTCTGCCTCACAAATTACACCGATTAGGAAGCAAACATCCAAATAAATGGATAAGTAGAGAGTTCCTGTGTTTTATAAAAGTCCATTTGAAAACATCCCAGCTCAGCTGTTAGGAAGACCTTCAGTAGTGCACTGGGTAATTTAAAAAATCTTTCTTAATATGAATATTTGAAATTGATGGGAGCTTATTGGTGGTGTCATGAAACCACATCCCAGAGGAGAAAGGAGACCAAAGCTGGTGATGGACGAAAGCTTTGGTTTAGGGTGGCACCTGCTGGCTCAGTGGTCTGTAAGTTCACAGTGGACAAAGAACCCCTCACTCTGGGCATCCTTTGCATTGAAGCTGAACATTTCAATTGCTGTTACCCAACATCTTGTCAAGGGCCACTATCTGCTCTAGTAACACACAGCACTTTCCCAGGGACCCAGCTGTCGGCAGTTTTAATGTGGGTGGGAGGAGCTTTGGGTCTCATCATTTGGGGAACCGCCAACAACCTTTGCCATAAGTCTCTCTGGCAGTGGCTCGGCGATTCCTGTTTTCAGATATGCGGACACTCCAAGTGAGCCTTCTGATCTTAGAAAGTTTCACCCACGTGGTATTTTTTCCTAAATAAATATTCTTAAAAGAAAACAAAATAAAAAACAAACAAAAAATAACTCAGATCTCATAAATGGCTTCTTGGGTTTCTTTTTCTACACTGAATGACTTGTCCATTTTTTTGAATTTAAGACAAATGCTCCTTGACTTTCTGTGACCTTTTATTTTTAGATATGTTATAATTTACACATTATAAGAAAGATTAGCAAAACCATGGCCTTAGCTTTTTCTATTTATATACATATATATGTGTTTCCTACAGCAGAAACTTGACATTGGTAATTTCAGGAGGTTGACCCCTCTGGAGAATGTCCTTCATGATTCTGTCATAACACATTTAAGAAAGTCCTTGGTCCATTTCAGGCAGATATCAAATCTGCCAGTTGTGGGGTAGAATTCTTTGAAAACTCAGTGACAGCAGGGCGGCTTATGACCACGGAAATGTCAGCTTATCAGGAGAGGATGACTCCAAGGCCTGAAAGGATTCAATCCAACTCAACTCACATCCACTCCAAAGCCTCCCTTTCTTGGCCTTTTCCTGCCCCCTAATTAAAATAATCCGATAATCAGGACATTCACTAAGGCTGCTCTCCTAAAACGTGTCTAATAAGTCCTAACAGACCTTTTCAATTCCAACTAGTCCATGACAACCTCAGGAGACAATTTTTTCCCGATCAGCATCTATGCGTTTCCTTCCTTGATACCCTGCTTGATATCAAGAAGGAATCTAGCTCAAGATTTAGGGTCCTTAACTCTATTCTAAAGGTTATAGCAAGTGCTGACTGCCAGGGTTACTAATGTACTTTAAAAATAAATGACAAATTCCCTGACAATTTAAACAGGTGTAGAGTCAGCAAACAAAATATCTGTATTCTAACCTTTTTCCTTTTGGGCATTGTCAGTTGACCCAACTGGTTATAGAAATGTAATGTCATGAGGTCATGAGGTCATGCCCTTGGGATTTGAGCTCCCTAAAGACCTACTAAGTGTATTCTGTCTCTGAACATCAGATACTAGTTGTTTTTTGGAGTGGCCATATGTATATATATGGAGAGAGAGAGAGAGAGAGATAAGCACACATCTGTGCAGACTTGGCTTTAAATTCCAGCTCTCTAATTACTATCATGGAATCGTTACCCAAATTCTCTACTTCTTATAAAATTCATCTTCTCACTCTGTAAAAAGTGGTATCATAACACCTTTTGCTTCATGTGTGTGTACTTATCCCAAAACCCCTTGAGTTGTATACATTAGATATTTACAGCTTTGTACATGACAGCCATATCTGATAGAGTGTTTTCAATCTTTTTAAGGTGAAATACTATAAATAGGAAATATTGCATCAATAAGAACTTGATATATTAAATAAATATATTTACTCTGATCCATATATTAGATGCTTCATGTAACCTTAACAAGCCTTAATTTTCATTAAACATCTGTTACTTCAAATTCTTCCAACATGATCAGAAACTGAAGTGAATGTTCAATGAAAAATCATGAGAGTTTCCTAAGCCCAGGAATTACGCTAAGAAAAGCCAATGTTTTCCATGTTACAAAAGTTATTTCCTTCCAAAGAGAATGACCGACAGGATGAGTTCCACGACTGTTCTCTTAAAATGACTTAACCCCGCGTAGGGCTGTCTGGTGACAGATCTGCCATTAATGCTGCTCTCTGCATGTTCCCAGCTTTGCCACCTCTGCTCCAAGTTCATCCCGAAATCCTCTGCTCCAGCCCACGTGGAACTCACTGGAACCCCCATGCTCTGTGCATTTGCACTGGTGAATCCATGAACCCAGGCTGCCCTTTTCCCCATCCTTCAACTACTACAACACACGTGTCCTTCAAAACACACGAATTAAAAAGCATCTCCTTGTAAAGGCTGACCTGACCATCACAGTCAGACTTTATTGATCGGGTCCCTCAGCAATCATCACCCATCATTTCATTTGATATTTAATTCATTCTCTAGTGTTACAGATTATTATTGCTGTTATTATTATCATGAACATGTGCATCTTCCTTTTTGGGTTCTAAGCACCCAAGTGTGAAGGTTGATGTTTATCAATTTCTGATTTTTTTAGACTAGGCTCCTATTATACTAGAATGTATGTGGTTGTACCACACACACACACACACACACACACACACACACACACACACACACACACACACACACACACACACACACAGTCTCTGTGATGGAGCCTGACTCCATTTCTGATGTTTAACTGATAACAACTTTCAAGCCTCATCTGTCCCGCTTCACCCTCTGCCCTACCTCTCGACAAACTCATAAGAAATGCTGGGTGTTCGCTCTTTTGGGATCGGCACAAGGTTCAGATCACAGAGCCCCTGCCTGCACAGGGGAACCTGCTCAGGACCCCCATTCACTAATCACAATAGACCCCGGACGACTCCCTTTCCCAGCCCTCTCGAGCTATTTCTGGACCAGCTTGTCATGTCTGCCCTTCTCTCTTCAAGGGCCTCAAGTATGTGAATCATAAACCTTTTCCTATCCTCTTGGAGGGCATCATCAGTCTCCACATTCAAACCAAATTTGAGTGGGGGGGTCCCTCCTGTATCTACAGGGTGGATACAACATGCACACACGTCTATGCCGATTGAATTCACTTGATTCTACTCAATTCTGCTTGTTCTCCCAGGGTGAGTCCCCACTAGCCTATACCCTCAATTTGCAACTTTTCTAAGAAGTTAGTTTTCTGTTGAGTCATTCATATATGAATTAATCAAATAACTGCATGAGAACATTTTGAATAAGACTGCATGGAACTGGGCTTGTTTGTCTTGTATAGCGAAGAGATGAGCAAAAGAATAGTAAACAAGCAATATTTCTGGTCAGTTTCACACAAGAGCCAACCACCATCCAAACAATAACCAGGTAAAAGCCAGAGGAAATGTACAATCCAGCTCCAGGATTCTGAGAACTGTTGGCTGTTTGATGACCTTTACCAAGAATGTCTATAAATGTTTCCTTTAGATCAAAGTCTCTGAGTGCTTAGCCTTACATTTTTAGTTATGTTTCTTTTGCATCCATTAAGATCAATCCCACAGCGAATGAGAATTACAGAAGAGTAGTTTAAACACGTTTGCTCAGAGCTGCTGCAATCCTGCCGATTCTATCATAATAGAACACTTTCGCATGGAAAAAAAAAGCAATTCAGTTAAAAGCTACATGATAGAAATGCTAAGGGTCTAATTTCAACTCAGGATGGCAAGGAACTTTAAAGTTAAAACAGCAAGTGTGTGTTTTAATGTGCTCTCAGATCCCCAGAAGTAATACACAGTCACCGATAATGTAAGATGGAAAATCAGATGTCCATCTCAGGGGTTGAAATATACATCCTAAGTCATATGCCAGGGGCAAAAAATGCTCATATTAATGTCAAAGGGAACCCTCTGTATCCATGGAGGACTTCACTCAATTCTAAGGTTGGAATTTTATTTTTCACGTCACTTCATTGCTTTTGTGGCTCTAAGTTAATCATGTAATACTTTGTTTTTAATTTAATTTTATTAATTTTTATACAGCAGGTTCTTATTAGTTATCTATTTTATACATATCAGTGGATATAGGTCAATCCCAATCTCCCAATTCATCCCCCTGCCGCCACTTTCCCCCTTTGGTGTCCATACATTTGTTCTCTACATCTGTGCATATTTCTGCCTAGATCCATCCACATTTCTACAAATGACCCAATTTCGTTCCTCTTTATGGCTGAGTAATATTCCACTGAATATATGTACCACATCTTATTTATCCATTCATCTGTCAATGGGCATTTAGGTTGCTTCCATGACCTGGCTATTGTAAATAGTGCTGCACTGAACATTGGGGTGCATATGTCTTTTTGAATTATGGTTTTCTCAGGGTATATGCCCAGTAGTGGGATTGCTGGCTCATATGGTAATTCTATTTTTAGTTTTTAAGGAACCTCCATACTGTTCTCCATAGTGGCTGTATCAATTTACATTCCCACCAACAGTTCAAGGGGGTTCCCTTTTCTCCACACCCTCTCCAGCATTTGTTGTTTGTAGATTTTCTGATAAAGCCCATTCTAACTGGTGTGAGATGATACCTCATTGTAGTTTTGATTTGCATTTCTCTAATAATTAGTGATGTTGAGCAGCTTTTCATGTGCCTCTTGGCCATCTGTATGTCTTCTTTGGAGAAATGTCTATTTAGGTCTTCTGCCCATTTTTGGATTGGGTTGTTTGTTTTTTTAAT
>NC_041233.1:112180077-112181526 GCF_002837175.3 Physeter macrocephalus
TTTTCCTCTAAGAGTTTTATGGTGTCCGGTCTTACATTTAGGCCTTTAATCCATTTTGAGTTTATTTTTGTGTATGGCATTAGAGAATGTTATAATTTCATCCTTTTACATGTAGCTGTCCAGTTGTCCCAGCACCATTTATTAAAGAGATTATCTTTTCTCCATTGTATATCCTTGCCTCCTTTGTCATAGATTAGTTGACCACAGGTGTGTGGGTTTATCTCTGGGCTTTCTAGCCTGTTCCATTGATCTATATTTCTGTTTTTGTGCCAGTATCGTACTGCTGTGAGTATTGGAGCTTTGTAATATAGTCTGAAGTCAGGGAATCTGATTCCTCCGGCTCTGTTTTTTTTCCACTGAGGTTGCTTTGGCTATTTGGGGTCTTTTGTGTCTCCATACAAATTTTAAGATTTTTTGTTCTAGTTCTGTAAAACATGCCTTTGGTAATTTGATAGGGATTGCACTGTATCTGTAGATAGCTTTGGGCAGTAGAGTCATTTTCACAATACTGATACTTCCAATCCAAGAACATGGTATATCTCTCCATCTGTTTGTGTCATCTTTGATTTCTTTCATCAGTGCCCTATAGTTTTCTGAGTACAGGTCTTTTACCTCCTTAGGTAGGTTTATTCCTAGCTATTTTATTCTTTTTGTTGCAATGGTGAATGGGATTGTTTCCTTAATTTCTCTTTCTGATCTTCTGTTGTTAGTGTATAGGAATGCAAGAGATTTCTGTTCATTAATTTTGTATCCTGCAACTTTACCAGATTCATTGATTAGCTCTAGTAGTTTTCTGGTGGCATCTTTAGGATTCTCTATGTATATTATCACGTCATCTGCAAACAGTGAAAGTTTTACTTCTTCTTTTCCAATTTGGACTCCTTTTATATCTTTTTCTTTTCTGATGGCCGTGGCTAGGACTTCCAAAACTATGTTGAATAATAGTGGTGAGAGTGGACATCCTTGTCTTGTTCCTGATCTTAGAGGAAATGCTTTCAGTTTTTCACCATTGAGAATGATGCTTGCTGTGGGTTTGTCCTATATGGCCTTTATTATGTTGAGGAAGGTTCCCTCTATGCCCACTTTATGGAGAGTTTTTATCAAAAATGGGTGTTGAATTTTGTCAAAAGCTTTTTCTGCATCTATGGAGATGATCATATGGTTTTTATCCTACAATTTCTTAATATGGTGTATCACATTGATTGCTTTGCATATATTGAAGAATCCTTGCATCTCTGGGATAAACCCCACTTGATCATGGTGTATGATACTTTTAATGTGTTGTTGGATTCTGTTTGCTAGTATTTTGTTGAGGATTTTTGCATCTATGTTCATCAGTTATATTGGTCTGTAATTTTCTTTTTTTGTAGTATCTTTGTCTGGTTTTGGTATCAGGGTGATGGTGGCCTCACAGAATGAGTTTGGGAGTGTTCCTTCCTCTGCAATTGT
>NC_041233.1:112182533-112203641 GCF_002837175.3 Physeter macrocephalus
TTTATTTTGAAGTCTATTTTGTCTGATATGAGAATTGCTACTCCAGCTTTCTTCTGATTTCCATTTGCATGGAATATCTTTTTCCATCCCCTCACTTTCAGTCTGTATGTGTCCCTAGGTCTGAAGTGGGTCTCTTGTAGACAGCATATATATGGGTCTTGTTCTTGTATCCTTTCAGCAAGCCTGTGTCTTTTGGTTGGAGCATTTAATCCATTCACATTTAATGTAATTATTGATATGTATGTTCCTATTACCATTTTCTTAATTGTTTTGTGTTTGTTATTGTAGGTCTTTTTCTTCTCTTGTGTTTCCCACTTAGAGAAGTTCCTTTAGCATTTGTTGTAGAGCTGGTTTGGTGGTGCTGAATTCTCTTAGCTTTTGCTTGTCTGTAAAGCTTTTGATTTCTCCATCGAATCTGAATGAGATCCTTGCCAGGTAGAGTAATCTTGGTTGTAGGTTCTTCCCTTTCATCACTTTAAATATGTCATGCCACTCCCATCTGGTTTGTAGAGTTTCTGCTGAGAAATCAGCTGTTCACCGTATGGGAGTTCCCTTGTATGTTATTTGTCGTTTTTCCCTTGTTGCTTTTAATAAATTTTCTTTGCCTTTAATTTTTGTCCATTTGATTACTATGTGTCGCATGTTTCTCCTTGGATTTATCCTGCCTGGGACTCTCTGCATTTCCTGGACTTGGGTGGCTATTTCTTTTCCCATGTTAGGGAAGTTTTTTACTATAATCTCTTCAAATATTTTCTCAGGTCCTTTCTCTCTCTCTCTTCTCCTTCTGGGACCCCTATAATGTGAATGTTGGTGCATTTAACGTTGTTCCAGAGGTCTCTTAGGCTGTCTTCATTTCTTTTCTTTTCATTCTTTTTTCTTTATTCTGTTCGGCAGCAGTGAATTCCACCATTCTGTCTTCCAGCTCACTTTTCCATTCTTCTGCCTCAGTTATTCTGCTATTGAGTCCTTCTAGTGTATTTTTCATTTCAGTTATTGTATTGTTCATATCTGTTTGTTTGTACTTTAATTCTTCTAGGTGTTTGTTCTTTAATTCTTCTAGGCCTTTGTTAAACATTTCTTGCATCTTCTCGATCTTTACCTACATTCTTTTTCCGAGGTTCTGGATCATCTTCACTATCATTATTCTGAATTCTTTTTCTGGAAGGTTGCCTATCTCCACTTCACTTAGTTGTTTTTCTGGGGTTTTATCTTGTTCCTTCATCTGGTACATAGTGCTCTGCCTTTTCACTTTGTCTGTCTTTCTGTGAGTGTGGTTTTCATTCCACAGCCTGCAGGGCTGTAGTTTTCTTGCTTCTGCTGTCTGCCCTCTGGTGGATGAGGCTATCTAAGAGGCTTGTGCAAGCTTCCTGATGGGAGGGACTGGTGGTGGGTAGAGCTGGGTGTTGCTCTGGTGGGCAGAGCTCAGTAAAACTTTAATCTGCTTGTCTGCTGATGGGTGGGGTTGAGTTTGCTTCCTGTTGGTTGCTTGGCCTGAGGTGACCCAGCACTGGAGCCCACAGGCCCTTTGGTTGGGCTAATGGTGGACTCTGGGAGGGCTCACACCAAGAGTACTTCCCAGAACTGCTGCCAGTGTCCTTGTCTCCATGGTGAGCCACCGCTGCACCCTGCCTCCACAGGAGACCCTCCAACACTAGCAGGTAGGTCTGGTTCAGTCTCCCATGGAGTCACTGCTCCTTCCCCCTGGGTCCTGATGCGCACACTACTTTGTGTGTGCCCTCCGAGAGCGGAGTCTGTGTTTCCCCCAGACGTGTCGAAGTCCTGTAATCCAATCCCGCTAGCCTTCAAAGTCTGAGTCTCTGGGAATTCCTCCTCCCGTTGCCGGACCCCCAGGTTGGGAAGCCTGGCATGGGGCCCAGAATCCTCCCTCCAGTGGGTGGACTGCTGTGATATAACTGCTCTCCAGTTTGTGAGTCACCCACCCAGCGGTTACGGGACTTGATTTTAGTGTCATTGCGCCCCTCTTACCGTCTCACTGCTGCCTCTCCTCTGTCTTTGGATGTGGGGCATACTCTCTGGTGAGCTCCAGTATCTTCCTGCGATGATCGCTCAGTAGTTAGTTGTGATCCCAGTGCTCTCGCAACAGGGAGTCATGTAATACTTTTGAAATGCTTTCTCAGAGTGAGTTTATATGCACTTTAAGAGCAAAACTATGTAAAAGAAACTGGTTTATAGAAAAGCATTTTTGGGGACGAGCACAGATATTGGTTAAACTCATTATTTATGCATTTACTCATTCAAGAAATACTTATTGAGTACTACTGTGTGCTAGGGAGAGCTGCAGCCCTCATAAAGGTAACTGTCTAGGGGGAGCAGAAAAACGATAACAGACAAAGATGATCAATAAGTCACTTTACAGTGTATCAGTAGGCGATGCATGCTCTAGGATGGCACAGAGCAGAGTAAAGAGGTTGGGACTGCAGGCAGAAGGCAGGTTCCCATCTGATGGGCAGGCTTCCCTGCCAGGCTAGCCAAGGCTGGGCTAACACATGGCAAAATCGACAACTTTCTATGTCTTAGTAAAACAAAAGCTCTCTTCTCACTGAAGTTACATCTCTAAAGCACCAAAGAGTGATTCTGTCCAGGGTTACTCAGGCTCCCAGTCTGAGGAGGCCACAAAACTTTGTGGCATGACCCTCTGACCCTTGGGTACCAAAACAGGCCAAGAGAGAGTTGTGTGGCCCTGAGCTGGCTCCTTTACACTTCATCCCAGAAGAGAAACACACTCCTCTACCCTCCACCTCTGTTCTAAAGTAGTCACAAGGCCCTGATTACTGCAAGGAAGTGTCAGGGAGCAGACAGTGCATTAGGGCAGGCCAGGTATTTCAGGGTGCCAGGCAGAGGGAAGAACTGATGCTGAGGGGATGCCTGGTCGATGGTGCAAAGTGGTGGTTCCTGGTTATCACATCAATATGTGGTGAGAGCAGACATCCCGCAGCTGTGCTCCAGTGGACACGTAGGGGCCATCTAGGTTGGAAGAGTGATCCCTCACCTTGAACGTGGTAAGTCAAAATATTACTGTATATGTTTCTGACAGTGGACAAAAGACTTCGGAGCTTCCTTAAAATTCTAAAATGAAGGGTCCATGATACCTAAGCATTAAAAAAAACCCACAAAAAGACAAAACAAAAAAAACCCTACTATATTGGACTACAGCATAATTTTTCTGGTAAATATTACATAAGAAATTACAGTGATGTCTTAAATTCTATAGAATTTAACAAGCACAGAAAAATGGAGTCAGTTTGAGCCTTTCTATTTTGGTTTAGACCAGCCCTGTTCAATAGAAATACAATGTGAGTCAGTTATGAAATTTACAACTTTGTACAAGTCACATTAAACAGTTGAACAGAAATGGGTGAAATTAATTTTAATAATATATTCTATTTAATGAAGCCTATGTAAAGTATGATTTTGATGGTATTTGATATAAAAATAATTAATGAGATTGAAATCTGGTGTACATTTTACTGCTACCGCATCTTTCAGCTTGGACTACCCATGTGCCATGGGAGCCAGAGCCCTGTTGGCTTGGGACGACCATCTCGGAGAACCCAATTCTAGACCAACATGCAACACCCAAAGTCAGAGGGCTCAGCAAAGTCCTCTGTTTCTTCACTGCAAATACACGTGCATACTTTAAAAAAGTAAAATGAAAACAGGATGTGCTTCTCAGTTTTACAAGGAATGCTCTAGTTCAGAGATTCAACAGAGGGGCTTTATATAAGAACAACAACAGTAGAGGTTTTGTTAGAGTTGCCCCATGCAACCCTGCACTTCCCTGAAAGGGACATCCGTGTCGATTCCAGTATGAACAGAGTACTAAGGATAATATCAGTAATAAATAAGAAGCAAGCATGGTACTGGGTATTTCACAAACTATCTCAATCAGTTCTCACAAGCACCCTATTATTGTCCTCCATTTACAGAAAAGAAACGCACAAAGAGAGTAATGAACATGTGCCCTGCCATAGCTGGGATTACCCAGTGCCTGGAAGGGAACCCAGCCCTGGCAGACTCAGATTTTTCAATATGCTGCACTGCTCCATTTAAAACTTTCCACAGTCACGGGGTTTTCACGCAATAATAAAGCTCCTTACTGGAACACCCTGTAGAGGATAAAGTCCGCTCATGCAAACCATTCTCCTCTGCAGGAGAAATTGCCTTGACACAAATCTTTGTGTTGGGATTTTGTTTAAAGCACTGGATAATGATTACACGTGAAATGGATGTTCCAAACACCTTAAAATGCTGTGTGTATAGATATGATCGATGTCGGGGCTAATTTTAAATAACAAAGTAGCATCTGCTGACTTATCATTATAAGCAACGGTTTTATGAAGAGCTGAGAGCCTCAAAGACTCGCACTGCATACACAACGAGCCCTCCTAGAGATGGACTGAAGTTCACTGGAAGCAGGGATCCATCATCCGTGTCCGCTGTGGCAGAGGACCAAACGTCACCCGCCCCGTGTCAGATGCTGTGATTAGGACGATGGGTGTCACGTGATGGCACATGGCCCTCTGCCACCTGCCGTTAGTAACTGAGGTGCCATCTGATAACGGTTTACGCAAATAAGGACTCCAGGCGCACATGCCCGCAAATGGAATAAAAGTAATTATTCACCTATCTTCCTAGATCCTAACTTTAGAGAATAACATTGCCATCAAATTTCTGTAACCCAGGGACTGAAAACTGTAGTCCAAGTAGCATTGACCGGAGGTGTCAGAGAAGGAGAGATGGGAGAGAGGAAGGAAGAAAAGGAGGAGGAGGTGGGAGGGGAGGACATGGGGGAAGGGGAGGAGGGGGGGACGGGAGGAGACCCAGAAGGTTTTCTATGCAGTTATATCAGACTCTAGGGGAAATAAGTCAACGCATGAAAAATCCCCGGTACAGACAAAAAATTCTATTGCTGTCTATTCTGTTCCTTCAAATGCTATCGAATTATCTCTGGGAAATCTATGAATGTATGTTTATGAAAATCAGCTGTTGGCTGATGGTTCTACCGTTAGGTAAGATTTCCTCACGATGTTCTTATCCAGAACCACCGTTGGCCATTTCACAGCATTTAACAAAGCGACTGCCTCCGTGTTCATCATTTAAACATGAAGCAGTTCCCTGGAAAAGCGTCTGAATTAGTGGCAAGTAACTGCTGTTACGAATGAAGTTTTAATTTGATAATCCATTCTGAACCCCGACTATTTTTCCCACAGCTTGTCATCTGCTTATGAGTTGTCTCTCTAGATTTCTACCAGGGCAACAGCTCAGGAATCCAGCCCTGGAGTGCTCTGGAGCTCTTTGAAATGTCGCCTGACATGTTTTTGCCAAATTTTGTTTTTCCCCTTTAGAGCAGTTAGAGTAGGAATACGTAAAATAAATGAAGTGCGTGCATACGGCCACTTTTGCTACTCAGTTTCTCGGCTGCTAATGAAGATTTGGGGTATCTGGATGCCAAAGCGTCAAGCTCTTAAGTGGCCTAGAAAACCCAGCAGAACTCCACATTTCAATAGCCCAGAACTCCAGCCTATTTGCAAGGATCTGTCACTTTAATGGAAATAGCCTGAAATCAAAGAAATTGACTCAAGGAATTCCATCATCTTTACAAATTGCCCATTTACGTATAATTTAGACACAATTTCATATAAATTCCACAGACCAAGGTATCATTTTCATGAATGAAATGTTGTTTCATAGTTTCACTGGGCGCATTATGTGGTGACCTACCAGAAAGAGCATTCCAGCTATGATCGAGGTTTCATCTACCTGTGAACTTATCACTGTGCCACTAAATCCGCGACGCTACACAAGTCACTGAATATGTCGGTAGTGGTCATTCTATTTAGGCATCAGCGGCGTTCACCCAGGTTTCCTAGGCAACACCAGCATCCACCCAGGATGTCCTTGGAGGAGTTAGGATTAAAAGCCTGTTGACTGTTACCAAACTTATAAGTGTTTTTTTTTGTTTGTTTGTTTGTTTTGCGGTACGCGGGCCTCTCACTGTTGTGGCCTCTCCGTTGCGGACGGAGCACAGGCTCCGGACGCGCAGGCCCAGCGGCCACGGCCCACGGGCCCAGCCGCTCCGCGGCACGTGGGATCCTCCCGGACCGGGGCACGAACCCTCGTCCCCCGCATCGGCAGGCGGACTCTCAACCACCGCGCCACCAGGGAAGCCCATAAGTGTTTGTTTTCCATTATTATCAGATATTTTTCAAGACCCTCCTAAGCATATGGTGCTGTGAAAAATCTTCAAGCTATTTTTGTCTGTTACTTTTAAAGTGTCATAAAACATAAGACAGGTTGATTTCTGTGCTTATGGAGGGGTGGACTACACCAAACAGGTTTTAATAGAACTAAACAGAGTAGGCTAAAAAGAAAGAGGGGGGCAGAGAAAGTTATCTTCATTTCTATCATAATAAAATCCTGTTCCGGGCAATATGCATCACAAAAAGATGAAAAAAAAAATCCAGAAAACAATCTTCGGAGTAATACTCTATAGAAAAGTCCAGCAAGGGCTGAATAAAACTGACCTGTGCTGAGCGGAATGGTTAAGACAAAATATACCCACGCTATATTGAAACTTGAAGTTACCCAGTGGTCAGAGGAAACAATTTTCCTCCAGTACACCCGGGATGATGGACTTGGAAAAGTATTTTAGAATGATAAGATTTAAATACGCAAGTATGCACTTTCTTCTGGACCACGTAGCTAAATAATGAAGTTCAGTATCCGGAGAGAATAAGAATAAAATAAAACAGAATAAGACAACATTGGACAGCCAAACACATTTTAAATGATTAATCTATCATTTTCCAAAAACTTGGGCATTGATTTTTCTACCTTTAATTTCAGCCTATAGAAATAACTATTTTATTTTGATCTGTGGAAAACTCATTTCACCTGCAGGAAGAGTCAGCAAACTGCAGATTTGCATTGTAATCACTTTCTCTTTAAGCCTGATTTCTCTCACACATACTTTAAGAAATCACAGCTTTCAAAGATCTGTCATTTCTCTTCAGCTTTTGTAACTTAATGCTTTTGATTTATGTCTACTTTTTCAACATTTTTCTTCTAGTTGGAAAACTCTTTGAAAATTATATGAAAGCTCTATATTGCCTCCCTAAAAACACAAGTACACTTAAAAAATAATACAACATTTTCTTAACAGTTTCAGGTGGTTCATGCTCCCTTCTCCCCACCACCCAACCACCCCGTGGTTCATAAAGTTTTTACAAATTTCTTGCTTCTAAGTTAATTTTCCTTTTTAAAGACGTAAGAGATATTTATTAGAGAGTACTGATATGTTAGTTACTTCGTTATGTCACAAAGATGTAATGTAAGGTGATATACTTCTAAAAACACCCAGCTGAGAAGGGACTCAGTATTCCTTGCTAAGATGCCATCTGGAGTTGCTACAGGTTCACTAAGGGATGTGACCATCCCAGCGCAACATTACAAAACACAGTACTTTGTCCACAACAAACCTTGCACCTTGGGGCAATCTGGTAGCAATCTAGTATCCTTCTACCGCAGCTTTGTAACATAGGACTGTAAAGGACATAAATACAATCTTTCAAAGTATCTTCCAAACGTGTTTGTTTTGCTCTGGTTTGGTTTCTGCATGCTAATAACTCCAGAGAGAAAGATTTCACTGATACTGAGTTATTGTTTGTTCTGTTTCCTCATTAGATGGTTTGTTTTCAGTACAGATTGGTGGAATTTTTTAATAGAAGATTCTGATGACAGAAGAAAGTATTTAATTCTGGGAAGACAAGACGAGCATAATTTGTTGATGCCGACCACATTCAAACAAGCTTAGCTTTGGAAATAAAGCATGACGAAACCCAAGTCTCTGATCTTATAAGTAATTTTCATTGTGTGATTTCATCTACACCAAGTGTCGTGACTTAATAAAATGTATAAAAATCTACTTTAGGCAAAGATTCACTATTTAGTCTGAGTTTAGTCTGAGAGTTAGTCTTAAAACAAAGAAAGGGAATCTCTTGGGCTGGCGAGATTTGTTGCATCACGAACGTTCTGGATTCCCCAGACGGTTGTGTAATTATCCAGAACCCGTAGTGGATCCTTGAGGGGGACCCTTCTAACCTCCATGCTTCTCATAAATGTCGACACACGTGTCTCTGAAGTGTCCCCTTTTGTTGCCCTGGCACGTGGCCACGGGACTTAGCCATGAGGAGGGGCTTCACGGCAGAAAAAGAGAACAATCTAGCAGGGCTGAGCTTTCTGGTTAAAAATTAATGAGAGAAAGAAGATTTTCTCCCTTTGCATCCTTCCCCATCCTCCACCCTCCTCTAAAGGCGGTGACTGTTGGCATTTGAAAGTAGGAAGTTTGGAGGATGGGGGTACCTTAACCTGGAGACGGTGCTTCCTGTCTGCTCCATCCTCCACTGCCACAGAGACTCACTTCACATCTGCATGTGTACGGGAGGTGGTCTCGGCAGGAGGGATGTCCCCGCGCAAAGGGGACTCTGCCGGGAAACCTGCAAACTCCAGAAGAGACCTGACTGAAATCTGAGGACCCGGGAGTGGTCTGCAGACTGAATGACTTAAACCACTAAACAATCCACCTCTAAGTATTCCAGACTGTGGCTCCACCAGTTAGAATTTGAGCCATATTTTCATATATTTTAATACTGTAAACATAACTTTATTTACAACTGCAAATTATCTTCAGAAAATGCGTGAACATTCCACTTTGGTTAGCTTATACAAAATTTACACTTGGCTTATCGGGTACCTATCTGAGCACAGTTTCGGATAAATGGATACAATATAAAAAAACAGACTCCCAGTATGATTTACCAGAAACATATAAACATTAAGAAATCATTATGTGAATCACTCTTGCACATGTAATGTCCTTAGTTTCTCCCAAGAAACCTGATAAGGCGGAGAGTATTATTGACCTAGTGACCGTGTTTAGTAAAACATACCGAAGCTTAATTATTTTTAAATAATTTGGAAATCGCTGGTCATCAACCAGAATAAAATCTGAGCATTTTTCTGCCACTGTGCTTCGTTTCTCTTGCCTCAAATCCAAGCTGAGGACGACAGAAACTCTCTGTTTATCCAAATACTATTCATTTAAATTGATGCAGGGTGGCTCCAGAAGACCCCTTCAGTTTTCTGGAGGTTTCTCTTGGGTTACCTTTCATGTCTAAGATCCCGAGGCTCTTACTGGAAGTGCTTGCCTGGCTGACTGGTGGAACCCTCCCTAATACATCACAGTCTGCCTACAACAGCTCAGCCCCTTCTCACCTTTCAAAGCGCCAGGAACACGAACAAGGAGGTTGCCAGCTGAACCTGTCTGCCACAAGGCAAATAAAAGCAGGGGCAGTGTGCTTTAATTTCAGAGTTATGATAGTCTTAATAAATGATGCACTCGCTGAGTTATAAATCATCTTCCTCCGACCAACTCCCTTGGCAGCCTTTTATAATAATACTCGGTGATTGTGACAGCTAATAGGAGTCACAGTAAATGATGGTGATGATTCGTTTCCAGAAAGGACTTCCAGTTAGAGAACAGGTGTGTCGAAGTGCTGACGCCCTCACACATCTGGGTGCCAGATAGACAGCCTGTGTTCCTGACACCGGCCTTAGTCTATTTCAGCAGCTGTAACAAAATGCCACAGACTGGGGGACTTAAACAACAAGCACCTATTTCTCACAGTTATGGAGGCTGGGAAATCTAAGGTCAGGGTGCCAGCATGGTAAGGTTCAGGTGAAGACTGCAGACTGCTGTCTTCTCCCTGTAGACACAAATGGTGGAAGGGCCAGATAGCTCTCTTTTGTAAGGGCACTAATCCCAGGTGTGAGGGTTCCACCCTCATGACCCTCTCACTTCCCAACGGCCCCATCTCCTAACACCACCACCTGGGGGGGTTAGGATTTAAACATCTGAACTGAGGGGTGTGGGGGGCAAACATTCAGTTCATAACAGAAGGTAACTCTGTAACATATCTTTGAAGGACTAAGCAGAGATGCCAAATATTTATTCAGAAACAGGCGAGGCCGACATACAGTGTATGAGACACGCGTGCATCTCACAGAACTTTGAGTTAAAGCATCTCAATTTCCAGATAAAAGATGGAGGCCCAGCGGCATGGTGCAGAAAACAAAAAAACAAACCAAAAAAAAAGCCACAAGAGAAATAGAGACAGATTATGTAAAACTAGAGAAAAAAATTGTCCCAGACTCAGGGCATCAGAACCCCAACAGGAAAAAAATTGGGCAAAGGACAGGAACAGATGTGGGGAAATGTATCAGGTAGGGCAGTTTTGTTCTATCCCGTTAGTGATCAGGGAAGAGAAGTCGGCACAAGGAGATAACACTGGCCATATGGTTGGCCACATTATAGAGCTGGTGTGTTTGAGTGTTTAGAATTGTGGGGAAAGAGCCCTTTGCAGACCATGGTGGGACTGTAGATTGGGGTATTGGTGCATTCACGCTGGTAATGCGTTAAAAACTTGCAAAATTAGAACTGCAGCACATATTCTTGTTTCAGAAGTTGCAGTCCTAGAAAATACCCCGAGGAAATACTCACACATGTAGAAGGGTCCATGAGAACAGATGGCTGGATATTCCCTGTAAAGTTCTTAATAATAGAAAGAAATGGGACACAACCTAAATCTGGATGCCAACAGGGAAAATTTTAGTTAAATAGTGGTACATTCACACCAGGGAATACTAAGTAACTACTTTTTGAAGATTTTGGTTCATGACACATGAAAATATCAAAAGTCCACGTTTCAGTAAAAATCAAGTCAGAGAATAAGATACATCTGTATTGGATTGAATGTCTGTGTCCCCCCCAAATTCATATGTTGAAGGCCTAACCTCCATTGTGATGGTGTTAGAAGGTGGGGCCTTTGGAAGTGATTAGGTTTAGATGAGGTCATGAGGATGGGGTTCCCATGATGGGATTAGTGCCCTCCAAGAAGAGGAACAGACCAGAGATTCCTCTCTGCCAGGGGAAGACATGGCAAGAAGGTGGCCGTCTACAAGCCAGGAAGACAGCCTCACCAGGAACCAACCATGCCAGCACCCTGATCTTGGACTCGCAGCCTCCAGAACTGTGAGAAAATGCATGTCTGCTGTTCAAGGCCCCCAGTTTTTGGTATTCTCTTATAGCTGCCTAAGCTGATTAATACAGTATCCTATAAAGCAACTTACAATTTTTTTTAAAAAATCCCCAAGTGTTTGGGTATGTTTGTGTGTAGAGAACGTCTTGAAGGGCCCACAAAAACAATGGTAACAAGTTAAGAGGCTTAAAGTAAAGGGAGGCTTTCACTTTTACTCTATATACTTCTGTTATTTCACTTGTAATTATTACTTATTAAATACTTATTAAAATTTGATAATTAATAAAATATCCCCCATTCAACTACTGCAAATATGCTGACCTTGTGTCTTTCCAGAGGTTGAACCAGGCTCTCTTCTCTTCTTAACCTTCCTAATTAAGTCTCACCCCTGGCCTTTGACCCCTCACACATGGAAGAGGAAGAAAAGGGAGCCTAGTTATTGCCAACTTAGCCTGTTTGGTATCCTCTGGCCGCAGAGGAGCCCAGAGCTGGTGAATGTGAAGCTTGAAATGGTCTTTGGTTTCATCGAGGCTTTCCATGCTTGTCTGCCCTAAAATGTGTACAGTAACAATGCTTTTCATGAGCTGTCACGGGCAAAGTACACATGAAATGTGAAAACATTTTCATTTGTTTATTTCTTCAAGGCACGGGTTTAACATCCCAGGCACACAGCAGAGGTTCATTCCTTACTGGAGTCTGTGTGTCAATGTATTTTTTAAAAAATTGATTTATTTATCTCTGGCTGTCTTCGTTGCTGTGAGAGGGCTTCTCAATGCGGTGGCTTCTCTTGTGGAGCACAGGCTCTAGGTGCACGGGCTTCAGTAGTTGTGGTGCATGGGCTTCAGTAGTTGTGGTGCACGGGCTTAGTTGCTCCGTGGTATGTGGGATATTCCCGGCCCAGGGATTGAACCTGTGTCCCCTGCACTGGCAGAGTCTTAACCACTGCGCCACCAGGGGAGGCCTCAATATATTTTTAATGACAAATTTGCACACCCAGCACGCCGGTCAAGGCTCCAAGTGTTTCTGGGCTGTACTTGGTTCTGGTTACTCTGGTACTTCTCAGTATACGGTAAGTAATTAGAATCATGACAGATTTGTTAACAGAAATGAAGCAAGCATCTAAAATGTAACCCGTCTTTTATCCTTTTTAAAACAGAACTAAATCACATGCATAAATATCTAGGTTTTTTTTAAAAAAAAAAAAAGGAGTAGAAGTGGGAATTCTGAAAGAATCAAGCCAAGATTTTCTACTTACAAAGTAGGAGTTTTTGTCTTTCTGACGCACTTCGGTCTAGCATGAAATGGCAGCAAGGGTAAGACAGCATCAGGTTGAATAAAAATGTGATGATAAAACTATAGTGTATCAGTTACTTTCTATCTTACATTTAATTTTTTGAATAAGAAATAAATTTAGCTTAGAAGAAAACAAAAAAAACTTTCAATTTCTCTGAAATTTTCCCTTGTCTCCCAAGGAATTTAAACTGCTAAGTGGACCTCTAATTGCAAAATTGTGAATCACACTACCCCAAATTTTATATTAAAGGAGTAGTGACTTTAAAATGTCATTTAATAGAGCATATATATACATATTGATCTATTTTCTAATCATTAAGGAAAATCTGAAATGTATGTGCTTAGGGCCTTTCCTGGTGGTGCAGTGGTTAAGAATCCACCTGCTAATGCAGGGGACACTGGTTCCATCCCGGGTCCGGGAAGATCCCACATGCCGCAAAGCAACTAAGCCCGTGCACCACAACTACTGAGCCTGTGAGCCAAAACTACTGAGCCTGTGTGCTGCAACTACTGAAGCCCGTGCGCCGAGAGCCCATGGTCTGCAACGAGAAGCCACCGCAATTAGAAGCCCGCGCACTGCAACAAAGAGTACCCCCTCTAACAGCAACTAGAGAAAGCCTGTGCTCAGCAATGAAGACCCAATGCAGCCAAAAATAAATTAATTAATAAAATAAATAAATAAAATGTATGTGCTTCTACTTTATTGTGGGTCTAAATGTTCCTTTTAAATAATTTTGTAAAGATAGATAAAAATGATAGATATAGATGTAATATTTTGTAACATAGGATATCAGAAATGCCTGTCATATCATTTTGGTAATTCACACCAGGGTGATGGTGGCCTTGTAGAATGGGTTTGGGAGTGTCCCTCTCTCTGCTATATTTTGGAAGAGTTTGAGAAGGATAGGTGTTAGCTCTTCTCTAAATGTTTGATAGAATTCGCCTGTGAAGCCATCTGGTCCTGGGCTTTTGTTTGTTGGAAGATTTTTAATCACAGTTTCAATTTCAGTGCTTGTGATTGCTCTGTTTATATTTTCTATTTCTTCCTTGCCACTAAATCCGCGACGCTACACAAGTCACTGAATATGTCGGTAGTGGTCATTCTATTTAGGCATCAGCGGCGTTCACCCAGGTTTCCTAGGCAACACCAGCATCCACCCAGGATGTCCTTGGAGGAGTTAGGATTAAAAGCCTGTTGACTGTTACCAAACTTATAAGTGTTTTTTTTTGTTTGTTTGTTTGTTTTGCGGTACGCGGGCCTCTCACTGTTGTGGCCTCTCCGTTGCGGACGGAGCACAGGCTCCGGACGCGCAGGCCCAGCGGCCACGGCCCACGGGCCCAGCCGCTCCGCGGCACGTGGGATCCTCCCGGACCGGGGCACGAACCCTCGTCCCCCGCATCGGCAGGCGGACTCTCAACCACCGCGCCACCAGGGAAGCCCATAAGTGTTTGTTTTCCATTATTATCAGATATTTTTCAAGACCCTCCTAAGCATATGGTGCTGTGAAAAATCTTCAAGCTATTTTTGTCTGTTACTTTTAAAGTGTCATAAAACATAAGACAGGTTGATTTCTGTGCTTATGGAGGGGTGGACTACACCAAACAGGTTTTAATAGAACTAAACAGAGTAGGCTAAAAAGAAAGAGGGGGGCAGAGAAAGTTATCCTCATTTCTATCATAATAAAATCCTGTTCCGGGCAATATGCATCACAAAAAGATGAAAAAAAAAATCCAGAAAACAATCTTCGGAGTAATACTCTATAGAAAAGTCCAGCAAGGGCTGAATAAAACTGACCTGTGCTGAGCGGAATGGTTAAGACAAAATATACCCACGCTATATTGAAACTTGAAGTTACCCAGTGGTCAGAGGAAACAATTTTCCTCCAGTACACCCGGGATGATGGACTTGGAAAAGTATTTTAGAATGATAAGATTTAAATACGCAAGTATGCACTTTCTTCTGGACCACGTAGCTAAATAATGAAGTTCAGTATCCGGAGAGAATAAGAATAAAATAAAACAGAATAAGACAACATTGGACAGCCAAACACATTTTAAATGATTAATCTATCATTTTCCAAAAACTTGGGCATTGATTTTTCTACCTTTAATTTCAGCCTATAGAAATAACTATTTTATTTTGATCTGTGGAAAACTCATTTCACCTGCAGGAAGAGTCAGCAAACTGCAGATTTGCATTGTAATCACTTTCTCTTTAAGCCTGATTTCTCTCACACATACTTTAAGAAATCACAGCTTTCAAAGATCTGTCATTTCTCTTCAGCTTTTGTAACTTAATGCTTTTGATTTATGTCTACTTTTTCAACATTTTTCTTCTAGTTGGAAAACTCTTTGAAAATTATATGAAAGCTCTATATTGCCTCCCTAAAAACACAAGTACACTTAAAAAATAATACAACATTTTCTTAACAGTTTCAGGTGGTTCATGCTCCCTTCTCCCCACCACCCAACCACCCCGTGGTTCATAAAGTTTTTACAAATTTCTTGCTTCTAAGTTAATTTTCCTTTTTAAAGACGTAAGAGATATTTATTAGAGAGTACTGATATGTTAGTTACTTCGTTATGTCACAAAGATGTAATGTAAGGTGATATACTTCTAAAAACACCCAGCTGATAAGGGACTCAGTATTCCTTGCTAAGATGCCATCTGGAGTTGCTACAGGTTCACTAAGGGATGTGACCATCCCAGCGCAACATTACAAAACGCAGTACTTTGTCCACAACAAACCTTGCACCTTGGGGCAATCTGGTAGCAATCTAGTATCCTTCTACCGCAGCTTTGTAACATAGGACTGTAAAGGACATAAATACAATCTTTCAAAGTATCTTCCAAACGTGTTTGTTTTGCTCTGGTTTGGTTTCTGCATGCTAATAACTCCAGAGAGAAAGATTTCACTGATACTGAGTTATTGTTTGTTCTGTTTCCTCATTAGATGGTTTGTTTTCAGTACAGATTGGTGGAATTTTTTAATAGAAGATTCTGATGACAGAAGAAAGTATTTAATTCTGGGAAGACAAGACGAGCATAATTTGTTGATGCCGACCACATTCAAACAAGCTTAGCTTTGGAAATAAAGCATGACGAAACCCAAGTCTCTGATCTTATAAGTAATTTTCATTGTGTGATTTCATCTACACCAAGTGTCGTGACTTAATAAAATGTATAAAAATCTACTTTAGGCAAAGATTCACTATTTAGTCTGAGTTTAGTCTGAGAGTTAGTCTTAAAACAAAGAAAGGGAATCTCTTGGGCTGGCGAGATTTGTTGCATCACGAACGTTCTGGATTTCCCAGACGGTTGTGTAATTATCCAGAGCCCGTAGTGGATCCTTGAGGGGGACCCTTCTAACCCCCATGCTTCTCATAAATGTCGACACACGTGTCTCTGAAGTGTCCCCTTTTGTTGCCCTGGCACGTGGCCACGGGACTTAGCCATGAGGAGGGGCTTCACGGCAGAAAAAGAGAACAATCTAGCAGGGCTGAGCTTTCTGGTTAAAAATTAATGAGAGAAAGAAGATTTTCTCCCTTTGCATCCTTCCCCATCCTCCACCCTCCTCTAAAGGCGGTGACTGTTGGCATTTGAAAGTAGGAAGTTTGGAGGATGGGGGTACCTTAACCTGGAGACGGTGCTTCCTGTCTGCTCCATCCTCCACTGCCACAGAGACTCACTTCACATCTGCATGTGTACGGGAGGTGGTCTCGGCAGGAGGGATGTCCCCGCGCAAAGGGGACTCTGCCGGGAAACCTGCAAACTCCAGAAGAGACCTGACTGAAATCTGAGGACCCGGGAGTGGTCTGCAGACTGAATGACTTAAACCACTAAACAATCCACCTCTAAGTATTCCAGACTGTGGCTCCACCAGTTAGAATTTGAGCCATATTTTCATATATTTTAATACTGTAAACATAACTTTATTTACAACTGCAAATTATCTTCAGAAAATGCGTGAACATTCCACTTTGGTTAGCTTATACAAAATTTACACTTGGCTTATCGGGTACCTATCTGAGCACAGTTTCGGATAAATGGATACAATATAAAAAAACAGACTCCCAGTATGATTTACCAGAAACATATAAACATTAAGAAATCATTATGTGAATCACTCTTGCACATGTAATGTCCTTAGTTTCTCCCAAGAAACCTGATAAGGCGGAGAGTATTATTGACCTAGTGACCGTGTTTAGTAAAACATACCGAAGCTTAATTATTTTTAAATAATTTGGAAATCGCTGGTCATCAACCAGAATAAAATCTGAGCATTTTTCTGCCACTGTGCTTCGTTTCTCTTGCCTCAAATCCAAGCTGAGGACGACAGAAACTCTCTGTTTATCCAAATACTATTCATTTAAATTGATGCAGGGTGGCTCCAGAAGACCCCTTCAGTTTTCTGGAGGTTTCTGTTGGGTTACCTTTCATGTCTAAGATCCCGAGGCTCTTACTGGAAGTGCTTGCCTGGCTGACTGGTGGAACCCTCCCTAATACATCACAGTCTGCCTACAACAGCTCAGCCCCTTCTCACCTTTCAAAGCGCCAGGAACACGAACAAGGAGGTTGCCAGCTGAACCTGTCTGCCACAAGGCAAATAAAAGCAGGGGCAGTGTGCTTTAATTTCAGAGTTATGATAGTCTTAATAAATGATGCACTCGCTGAGTTATAAATCATCTTCCTCCGACCAACTCCCTTGGCAGCCTTTTATAATAATACTCGGTGATTGTGACAGCTAATAGGAGTCACAGTAAATGATGGTGATGATTCGTTTCCAGAAAGGACTTCCAGTTAGAGAACAGGTGTGTCGAAGTGCTGACGCCCTCACACATCTGGGTGCCAGATAGACAGCCTGTGTTCCTGACACCGGCCTTAGTCTATTTCAGCAGCTGTAACAAAATGCCACAGACTGGGGGACTTAAACAACAAGCACCTATTTCTCACAGTTATGGAGGCTGGGAAATCTAAGGTCAGGGTGCCAGCATGGTAAGGTTCAGGTGAAGACTGCAGACTGCTGTCTTCTCCCTGTAGACACAAATGGTGGAAGGGCCAGATAGCTCTCTTTTGTAAGGGCACTAATCCCAGGTGTGAGGGTTCCACCCTCATGACCCTCTCACTTCCCAACGGCCCCATCTCCTAACACCACCACCTGGGGGGGTTAGGATTTAAACATCTGAACTGAGGGGTGTGGGGGGCAAACATTCAGTTCATAACAGAAGGTAACTCTGTAACATATCTTTGAAGGACTAAGCAGAGATGCCAAATATTTATTCAGAAACAGGCGAGGCCGACATACAGTGTATGAGACACGCGTGCATCTCACAGAACTTTGAGTTAAAGCATCTCAATTTCCAGATAAAAGATGGAGGCCCAGCGGCATGGTGCAGAAAACAAAAAAACAAACCAAAAAAAAAGCCACAAGAGAAATAGAGACAGATTATGTAAAACTAGAGAAAAAAATTGTCCCAGACTCAGGGCATCAGAACCCCAACAGGAAAAAAATTGGGCAAAGGACAGGAACAGATGTGGGGAAATGTATCAGGTAGGGCAGTTTTGTTCTATCCCGTTAGTGATCAGGGAAGAGAAGTCAGCACAAGGAGATAACACTGGCCATATGGTTGGCCACATTATAGAGCTGGTGTGTTTGAGTGTTTAGAATTGTGGGGAAAGAGCCCTTTGCAGACCATGGTGGGACTGTAGATTGGGGTATTGGTGCATTCACGCTGGTAATGCGTTAAAAACTTGCAAAATTAGAACTGCAGCACATATTCTTGTTTCAGAAGTTGCAGTCCTAGAAAATACCCCGAGGAAATACTCACACATGTAGAAGGGTCCATGAGAACAGATGGCTGGATATTCCCTGTAAAGTTCTTAATAATAGAAAGAAATGGGACACAACCTAAATCTGGATGCCAACAGGGAAAATTTTAGTTAAATAGTGGTACATTCACACCAGGGAATACTAAGTAACTACTTTTTGAAGATTTTGGTTCATGACACATGAAAATATCAAAAGTCCACGTTTCAGTAAAAATCAAGTCAGAGAATAAGATACATCTGTATTGGATTGAATGTCTGTGTCCCCCCCAAATTCATATGTTGAAGGCCTAACCTCCATTGTGATGGTGTTAGAAGGTGGGGCCTTTGGAAGTGATTAGGTTTAGATGAGGTCATGAGGATGGGGTTCCCATGATGGGATTAGTGCCCTCCAAGAAGAGGAACAGACCAGAGATTCCTCTCTGCCAGGGGAAGACATGGCAAGAAGGTGGCCGTCTACAAGCCAGGAAGACAGCCTCACCAGGAACCAACCATGCCAGCACCCTGATCTTGGACTCGCAGCCTCCAGAACTGTGAGAAAATGCATGTCTGCTGTTCAAGGCCCCCAGTTTTTGGTATTCTCTTATAGCTGCCTAAGCTGATTAATACAGTATCCTATAAAGCAACTTACAATTTTTTTTAAAAAATCCCCAAGTGTTTGGGTATGTTTGTGTGTAGAGAACGTCTTGAAGGGCCCACAAAAACAATGGTAACAAGTTAAGAGGCTTAAAGTAAAGGGAGGCTTTCACTTTTACTCTATATACTTCTGTTATTTCACTTGTAATTATTACTTATTAAATACTTATTAAAATTTGATAATTAATAAAATATCCCCCATTCAACTACTGCAAATATGCTGACCTTGTGTCTTTCCAGAGGTTGAACCAGGCTCTCTTCTCTTCTTAACCTTCCTAATTAAGTCTCACCCCTGGCCTTTGACCCCTCACACATGGAAGAGGAAGAAAAGGGAGCCTAGTTATTGCCAACTTAGCCTGTTTGGTATCCTCTGGCCGCAGAGGAGCCCAGAGCTGGTGAATGTGAAGCTTGAAATGGTCTTTGGTTTCATCGAGGCTTTCCATGCTTGCCTGCCCTAAAATGTGTACAGTAACAATGCTTTTCATGAGCTGTCACGGGCAAAGTACACATGAAATGTGAAAACATTTTCATTTGTTTATTTCTTCAAGGCACGGGTTTAACATCCCAGGCACACAGCAGAGGTTCATTCCTTACTGGAGTCTGTGTGTCAATGTATTTTTTAAAAAATTGATTTATTTATCTCTGGCTGTCTTCGTTGCTGTGAGAGGGCTTCTCAATGCGGTGGCTTCTCTTGTGGAGCACAGGCTCTAGGTGCACGGGCTTCAGTAGTTGTGGTGCATGGGCTTCAGTAGTTGTGGTGCACGGGCTTAGTTGCTCCGTGGTATGTGGGATATTCCCGGCCCAGGGATTGAACCTGTGTCCCCTGCACTGGCAGAGTCTTAACCACTGCGCCACCAGGGGAGGCCTCAATATATTTTTAATGACAAATTTGCACACCCAGCACGCCGGTCAAGGCTCCAAGTGTTTCTGGGCTGTACTTGGTTCTGGTTACTCTGGTACTTCTCAGTATACGGTAAGTAATTAGAATCATGACAGATTTGTTAACAGAAATGAAGCAAGCATCTAAAATGTAACCCGTCTTTTATCCTTTTTAAAACAGAACTAAATCACATGCATAAATATCTAGGTTTTTTTTAAAAAAAAAAAAAGGAGTAGAAGTGGGAATTCTGAAAGAATCAAGCCAAGATTTTCTACTTACAAAGTAGGAGTTTTTGTCTTTCTGACGCACTTCGGTCTAGCATGAAATGGCAGCAAGGGTAAGACAGCATCAGGTTGAATAAAAATGTGATGATAAAACTATAGTGTATCAGTTACTTTCTATCTTACATTTAATTTTTTGAATAAGAAATAAATTTAGCTTAGAAGAAAACAAAAAAAACTTTCAATTTCTCTGAAATTTTCCCTTGTCTCCCAAGGAATTTAAACTGCTAAGTGGACCTCTAATTGCAAAATTGTGAATCACACTACCCCAAATTTTATATTAAAGGAGTAGTGACTTTAAAATGTCATTTAATAGAGCATATATATACATATTGATCTATTTTCTAATCATTAAGGAAAATCTGAAATGTATGTGCTTAGGGCCTTTCCTGGTGGTGCAGTGGTTAAGAATCCACCTGCTAATGCAGGGGACACTGGTTCCATCCCGGGTCCGGGAAGATCCCACATGCCGCAAAGCAACTAAGCCCGTGCACCACAACTACTGAGCCTGTGAGCCAAAACTACTGAGCCTGTGTGCTGCAACTACTGAAGCCCGTGCGCCGAGAGCCCATGGTCTGCAACGAGAAGCCACCGCAATTAGAAGCCCGCGCACTGCAACAAAGAGTACCCCCTCTAACAGCAACTAGAGAAAGCCTGTGCTCAGCAATGAAGACCCAATGCAGCCAAAAATAAATTAATTAATAAAATAAATAAATAAAATGTATGTGCTTCTACTTTATTGTGGGTCTAAATGTTCCTTTTAAATAATTTTGTAAAGATAGATAAAAATGATAGATATAGATGTAATATTTTGTAACATAGGATATCAGAAATGCCTGTCATATCATTTTGGTAATTCACACCAGGGTGATGGTGGCCTTGTAGAATGGGTTTGGGAGTGTCCCTCTCTCTGCTATATTTTGGAAGAGTTTGAGAAGGATAGGTGTTAGCTCTTCTCTAAATGTTTGATAGAATTCGCCTGTGAAGCCATCTGGTCCTGGGCTTTTGTTTCTTGGAATATTTTTAACCACAGTTTCAATTTCAGTGCTTGTGATTGGTCTGTTCATATTTTCT
>NC_041233.1:112203719-112309874 GCF_002837175.3 Physeter macrocephalus
GTCTGTTTATATCTTCTATTTCTTCCTGGTTCAGTCTCAGAAGGTTGTGCTTTTCTAAGAATGTGTCCATTTCTTCCAGGTTGTCCATTTTATTGGCATAGAGTTGCTTGTAGTATTCTCTCATGATCCTTTGTATTTCTGCAGTGTCAGTTGTTGCTTCTGCTTTTTCATTTCTAATTCTATTAATCTGAGTCTTGACGCAGACGTAGAGAATGGACTTGAGGACACGGGGAGGGGGAAGGGTAAGTTGGAACGAAGTGAGAGAGTGGCATGGACGTATATACACTACCAAATGTTAAATAGATAGCTAGTGGGAAGCAGCCTCATAGCACAGGGAGATCAGCTCGGTGCTATGTGACCACCTAGAGGGGTGGGATAGGGAGGGTGGGAAGGAGGGAGACGCAAGAGGGAAGAGATATGGGAACATATGTATATGTATAACTGATTCACTTTGTTATAAAGCAGAAACTAACACACCATTGTAAAGCAATTATCCGCCAATAAAGATGTTAAAAAAAAAAAAAAGAAATGGAAAGGGGAATTAATTCTGTACTTATTTCCCTTGGGTGGTAAAGCTATGATGCCAGCCCAACCTGCTTCCGACAGCCACTGTGAGTTTATCTACACGAGGAAGACTCACGATGAGTCCCTGGATGTGTCCTCAAATATAGAATCCTTCAGATGTCTCAGGGGCCCCCTGGGAAATGCACACAGCGTTGATCAAGACCCTGGTGGACTTCCCTTGCTTGGGGACCAGAACACAAGGCCAGACTCATGTCACAACACCCAGAATGTGCTGGAAACAGAGCAAAGAGAGCGTGGATTTCTCACACACCTGCTGTGCGCCCCTCCCCCAGGAACCCCCGACGTACCTCCTGGATGGGCGGGGTCCCCGGGTTTGATGGCGGGTGCCGGAGGGAGCGTGCCCTGTGCCTCCCAGGTGTAGCATGGGCACCCCTTCTTCTGCTCTCATCCATCAATGTACGTTGTACTGGTCCTTTGAGATGTTTTCTATTTTGTTTTCTTCCCTCTCATTAGCTTTTTAGTGTCTGTTTACCATCAATCAAATACCTTGCTTTCCTGGAGGTTGCTCCTTTCCCTCTGAAAAGCCAACATATGAGCAAACAAAAGTCCAGCCCTCTCTCATAGAAATACCCAGTACTTCCTGGCGTTCAACACCTGGATTCTGAAAGGTGCCCTGACTGGCAGGAGATGCCCACCTCCAGAGAGCCATAAGCTAGTTTTTGAACGTCACCTGGGAAGATGTTAGCACTGCAGATTCCTGGGCCTCCCTCAGACCTCCTGGAAAAAAGTTCTGGAGGTGAAGCCGGCAATCAGTGTTTTTACCAGCTGACTTAAAGGCCCACGCACATTTGAGAGCTATTGGCTTAAACGTCTGCACATCACCTGGCTTTAGGAAACAGAGTTCAAGAGAATGACAAGTTTTAGGTACAACTCGGTGACGCCTTGCTATTTTGAATAGACCTAATTATCTGATCCACAGAGAGACATGTTTTCCTGATTCATCTTTTACATCAGGCTGTCACAACAGTGCTGGAGAATCTTTAAAGTTCCTGGTGAGGCTAGAGTGGCTGGCCCACCGGGCAGGGGTTCCAACACACAGCCATAAGGAAAGTCCCTAAAGCCCCCATCTGTCCCCGGCTGGTTTCAGGACCTTCCCAAACTTTCTCAGATTTTGTATTCTAGACTTCTTTCCATCTCACCAATACCTGCAACTTCGTTCCTTCCCTTTTCCTTCAGCTTCAACCACCTGGCAAAAATCTCCAGCCTTGAAAATCCAACCAACCACCTTTCCTGAAACAACAGCTAGTTTTCCGAGCACTGGTGGGAAAAAAGTCATAAACATGACCTCAACTGCAGCCTTATCTCTCCCCAGAAACCCTTCAGTTTTTCCAGTCAACTCTTCCCCCTTGCCCACATACGTATTTCAAATTTTCTCCACTTTTCCATTGACCGTCATAAATACCTGTGTGAGCAGTAGAAATCTCTCTGCCCTTTACTGCCAGTAATTATATTAAGATGTATTAAACATTTACTATGTGCCAGCTACTAAGTCTTTATGGATATTATACCATTTCACCCTATCATTTTATGAAGTGGCAGGGATTATTTTTTTAAAATGTTTATTCTCATTTTACAGATAAAGAAATTGAGACACTTTTAGGAAGTGGAAGAAACAGGGTTTGAATTAAGGCAATTGAGCTCCACAGCCTGTGCAATGGAATGCTATCTTATCCTACAAAGCTTTGTGGTACCAAGAGATGTCACAGCTGCGGGCAAGGATCAGGTCAGAAGGGGATGTCTCTTGAACAACTGCCATTCTTAATACTCTTTGGATGATTTATAATGTTTCATGACTAGTGGGAATTCCTTGAAGTGATTCCTCAAAGGCATCCCCAAGCCCTGTCAAACGAACCCTCTGGCCTCGGGGCTCTGGAGAGAAGCTGGCAGCCTGCGGACATGGCCTCCAATGCTGAAGTCATTTCTGCTCAGGGGCTGGACAAGACCCTCAGAGAAACACTCCAGGAAGACCGACCTGAACAGCTGCTGGATCATTTAAAGAGGAGAGAGGAAAAAAGAGTGTTTCAGTAACAAAAGCCTACGATAAAAGATAGATTTAATCTTCATCTAAGTTAGGCATGACACAGTGTTTAACACTAAATAGCTTTATAAATTTTATTTTATTTTTTAAAAAGCGGGGCTTCCCTGCTTTTGCTGCAGTGGCACAGTAGTTAAGAATCCGCCTGCCAGTGCAGGGGACATGGGTTCGAGCCCTGGTCCGGGAAGATCCCACATGCCACAGAGCAACTAAGCCCGCGAGCCACAACTACTGAGCCCACGAGCCACAACTACTGAGCCTGCGCTCCTAGAGCCTGTGCACCACAGTGAAAAGTAGACCCCGCTCGCCGCAACTAGAGAAAGCCTGTGAACAGCAATGAAGACCCAAAGCAGCCAAAAAAAAAAAAAAAAAAAAAAGCCCCTTACATAATCCTCTCTGTTTACCCATCTCAGAGGCAAGACATTTCATCTCTTAGCTGCTTCTTCTAGTATTTGCCCCCTTGTCATAAGGCAACTGCTTGCCTTGCCCGTTTGAGGCATTAGCTCCCCACCATGGAAAATGATGGTTTTGCCCCTTCAGACCACATCTCCACACACACACACACGTGTTCTAGTTCTCTCTCTCTCTCTCTCTGTCCACTGATGCTCCCTACAAGCAGAGAGTACAGGGAGAGCTGCATGAGTGTTAGGGTTCATGTCGTCATTGTGTACACGGTATTCAGTGTGTATCATAGGCCGTGAATGTTTCTTTCTGTGCAGTTCATTGCTTTCTCTAAACTCAGTAATTGTCTTTTTTTTTTTTTTTTTTTTTTTTGCTGTTGCTTCCTTGCTTCCCCTTGATTTATCCCTAAAACTCTTCTTCCATTTTCTAGAACTCCTCTTCATTGGTTCAATCTCGTATTCTTCCATTTTTGGATATAATCTAAAAATGAAAAAGTGGTGATAAATAAGACCCTTTGTGCTGTAGCAAATATCATCAAAGGGTTATAATTCATTCTAGTAAAGTTGTTGGTGCTCACCCCTAAGCTAAATAAGTATTTAATTTTGACAACTCATCATCATTCCAATGAGACTTGGACCTTCCATAGTCAAGTGTCATCATTTTCGAGTCCAAATGTTAGCAGAGATCAAGTGTTGATAGTCTGTACAAAGGGTTTGGAAAGGCACAAAATAAAGCGTGTATGAGTGCAACATGTAGACATATACCACTGGGATATAGCTCATCACGGAATACATATTCTATGTCTACCACGATTACATCTTGGTCACCAAAAATACAGAATATGGTGAAGGTCAAATCATATTATTAAGAAAATACTTTGACAGAAACGACTTGCTTCAAAAATTAAGGTAATACTGGAATGAATATAAATAATGGTAGGCTTATTAGCATAGCGAGAACTTCCTATAACTCAATGAAGTAACACTTTACACATATACAGTCCTCACCTTTATGGCATGTTCCTAACATGAATCTACATGAATGTTATAATAATTTAACCAACTAATTTTTTTTGCCCCCAGTCAGCTGGTACAGAGGGCTATCCTGGCTTGCTAGTACTGTTCATATTTTCCTCTTCCTCCTCATGGGAAAGGAAGACACAAATTAGTGGCAATATGTGTAAATGCATTCTCTGTACCAAGTACCGTGCTAGAAATGCAAAGAAGAAAACTAAAATCTCCAGGAAAGTATAGAAATACATATGTAATAAGATTGTTACATCACAATATATTAAGTGCAATACTCAATATTGTTTAATAGGATGGGCTATTTTTTAGAACTTGGTAGAAGATATTTCTTTTACAATTTGATTACAATACATATCACCCTTATGATCAGTATTACGCATAAGGAGAGCTAAACTTTTATAAGAAATCTTATCAAAGGAGTTATCCAGGGGGATAGAATAAAATATCTTGACCTTTCCATTTTCTGGTTATGTAAGCAAGACCAATTAGCTAACATTTTAAAGTTTTAGTTTCCTTATACATAAGGGAAATGATACCTAAGCATAATTCTTTCAGATTTAAGCGATTAATAAAAGATAACTGCTGCTATTATTACAATAAAAATACAAAGGAGAGAGGGAAGTTATCAGAGGCAAAGTAAACATACCTTAAACAAAATAAAATTCAAACATATAAAATAAAAACTTTAGAAAAGGCCAGAATAAAAACCAGTTAACAATATTCTGGAGATTAGAAATAAATATTAAATGTGAAGAAACTGATTTTAATTGCTGAAATGCTGAGAGATTCAGTTTTCACTGGTAATAGTTTGAAGATCTTCTTGGTGATAAATGAGGAATAAATGCAAATATTTTGCTTATTAGACAGGATGACAATATCCTTTACTCATCAGCATATCCTGTAACCAGTAGCTGTTTATACCAGAAAGAGAAACTAGTTAATGATACTAACTAAAATATAGTGAATAACCACTTTTTTCCAATAAAACTATGACTGGAGTTTAGCATATTTTTATCTAATTAGGAAGGTGTTCATAGAAATTAAAACAATTGGGCTATTTTGAGACAAAAACTTTAAAATATACTTTTCTTCACTACACTAGTCTTTCTTATCTAATGGTTCTAAATCAAATATTCAATGCATACCTTTTAAATTCTTGGTCAAAACCAAAGCAGAATTTTAAGTGGTACTTTGTGGAAACTGTCTCAGCAAATGTACAATAGAAACTTTTCCAAAGACCTCTCAGAATATGAGGCTGAAACTCTATTGTTTTCTTAAAAAAAAAAAAAAAAGTATGATATGTACCCCCAAAAGCTATGTGAATGCAAAAACTGGTCAAAAATATAGAGATGGGCTGTTGAACAGTACTTGTTAAACTGCAATTGGAAAAAAAAAATTCAGAGACACATAGCAATCATTTTTGTAGCTCCCAGATCTCATCAGAATCTTGATCATGAAACATCCATCTTGAGGAGGAATAAAGCCACCTACCTGCCTAAAAACTGAGTGGATCATCACTTGAGAGAAATAACATATAACTGAATCCCAGCAAGCATACCCTTTAAACACGGCGTTTACAGCATGAGCTATTTTCTAGAGACAGATCAACTCTATAATATATTAGCAAACCATGTAAGTAGATGTTATAACAGCATCCACTAAAGCAAGAGGAAACACGGTCTGAAAAGACTCCCAGCAAAATAACTTAAAATGCCTTTAATTTACAAGGTTTCAGAAGATACCAATTGCAGGGGGCTGTGCAAAGTAAAACACATCTCCATAAAAATCATGAGACAGGATTTTCCTTTCCTTACTCTCATCCTCTCACAAATGTACCCTGGAGCTTTCAGAGGTCCCACAATACCTATGCTGCCATCATTCCAAGGACTACTGCAGTGTGTGTGCCTGTGTGTGTATGTGTGTGTGTGTGTGTGTGTGTGTGTGTGTGTGTGTGTGAATTCTTTTGAGTTTTATCATTATCGTTCTGCCGTACTCAGTAATTTTTAAGATCTGAAATATATTCTTCCACCAAAAAGTTTAATAAACGCTGTCCTTGATTTATGATTAGTTATTTCATGGAAGAGAAACCTAAAATAGAAAACAGTCGTTGCCACTCTTTCGCCCCAAGAACTAGATGATAACACGGATCAAACACCGAGAGTACTTCAATAAGCCAAGAATTAATGAGACTATAATGATAAACCAGTCAGCAGTGCTATTTTTACACCAGACCATGATGGCTTTGATGAGCCATGTCATGATCCAGAGCCTCCACTTATTTCGAAGAAACTTTGACAAGTGAAACCGAAAATAGTCCGTCCGTAACAGATGCCATAATAGGTCATACATTTCTTATATGTACATTTCTTATACAGCATGAGTCTAAAATTGTCTTTTTTTTTTTTTTTTTTTTTTTTGCTGTTGCTTCCTTGCTTCCCCTTGATTTATCCCTAAAACTCTTCTTCCATTTTCTAGAACTCCTCTTCATTGGTTCAATCTCGTATTCTTCCATTTTTGGATATAATCTAAAAATGAAAAAGTGGTGATAAATAAGACCCTTTGTGCTGTAGCAAATATCATCAAAGGGTTATAATTCATTCTAGTAAAGTTGTTGGTGCTCACCCCTAAGCTAAATAAGTATTTAATTTTGACAACTCATCATCATTCCAATGAGACTTGGACCTTCCATAGTCAAGTGTCATCATTTTCGAGTCCAAATGTTAGCAGAGATCAAGTGTTGATAGTCTGTACAAAGGGTTTGGAAAGGCACAAAATAAAGCGTGTATGAGTGCAACATGTAGACATATACCACTGGGATATAGCTCATCACGGAATACATATTCTATGTCTACCACGATTACATCTTGGTCACCAAAAATACAGAATATGGTGAAGGTCAAATCATATTATTAAGAAAATACTTTGACAGAAACGACTTGCTTCAAAAATTAAGGTAATACTGGAATGAATATAAATAATGGTAGGCTTATTAGCATAGCGAGAACTTCCTATAACTCAATGAAGTAACACTTTACACATATACAGTCCTCACCTTTATGGCATGTTCCTAACATGAATCTACATGAATGTTATAATAATTTAACCAACTAATTTTTTTTGCCCCCAGTCAGCTGGTACAGAGGGCTATCCTGGCTTGCTAGTACTGTTCATATTTTCCTCTTCCTCCTCATGGGAAAGGAAGACACAAATTAGTGGCAATATGTGTAAATGCATTCTCTGTACCAAGTACCGTGCTAGAAATGCAAAGAAGAAAACTAAAATCTCCAGGAAAGTATAGAAATACATATGTAATAAGATTGTTACATCACAATATATTAAGTGCAATACTCAATATTGTTTAATAGGATGGGCTATTTTTTAGAACTTGGTAGAAGATATTTCTTTTACAATTTGATTACAATACATATCACCCTTATGATCAGTATTACGCATAAGGAGAGCTAAACTTTTATAAGAAATCTTATCAAAGGAGTTATCCAGGGGGATAGAAGAAAATATCTTGACCTTTCCATTTTCTGGTTATGTAAGCAAGACCAATTAGCTAACATTTTAAAGTTTTAGTTTCCTTATACATAAGGGAAATGATACCTAAGCATAATTCTTTCAGATTTAAGCGATTAATAAAAGATAACTGCTGCTATTATTACAATAAAAATACAAAGGAGAGAGGGAAGTTATCAGAGGCAAAGTAAACATACCTTAAACAAAATAAAATTCAAACATATAAAATAAAAACTTTAGAAAAGGCCAGAATAAAAACCAGTTAACAATATTCTGGAGATTAGAAATAAATATTAAATGTGAAGAAACTGATTTTAATTGCTGAAATGCTGAGAGATTCAGTTTTCACTGGTAATAGTTTGAAGATCTTCTTGGTGATAAATGAGGAATAAATGCAAATATTTTGCTTATTAGACAGGATGACAATATCCTTTACTCATCAGCATATCCTGTAACCAGTAGCTGTTTATACCAGAAAGAGAAACTAGTTAATGATACTAACTAAAATATAGTGAATAACCACTTTTTTCCAATAAAACTATGACTGGAGTTTAGCATATTTTTATCTAATTAGGAAGGTGTTCATAGAAATTAAAACAATTGGGCTATTTTGAGACAAAAACTTTAAAATATACTTTTCTTCACTACACTAGTCTTTCTTATCTAATGGTTCTAAATCAAATATTCAATGCATACCTTTTAAATTCTTGGTCAAAACCAAAGCAGAATTTTAAGTGGTACTTTGTGGAAACTGTCTCAGCAAATGTACAATAGAAACTTTTCCAAAGACCTCTCAGAATATGAGGCTGAAACTCTATTGTTTTCTTAAAAAAAAAAAAAAAAAGTATGATATGTACCCCCAAAAGCTATGTGAATGCAAAAACTGGTCAAAAATATAGAGATGGGCTGTTGAACAGTACTTGTTAAACTGCAATTGGAAAAAAAAAATTCAGAGACACATAGCAATCATTTTTGTAGCTCCCAGATCTCATCAGAATCTTGATCATGAAACATCCATCTTGAGGAGGAATAAAGCCACCTACCTGCCTAAAAACTGAGTGGATCATCACTTGAGAGAAATAACATATAACTGAATCCCAGCAAGCATACCCTTTAAACACGGCGTTTACAGCATGAGCTATTTTCTAGAGACAGATCAACTCTATAATATATTAGCAAACCATGTAAGTAGATGTTATAACAGCATCCACTAAAGCAAGAGGAAACACGGTCTGAAAAGACTCCCAGCAAAATAACTTAAAATGCCTTTAATTTACAAGGTTTCAGAAGATACCAATTGCAGGGGGCTGTGCAAAGTAAAACACATCTCCATAAAAATCATGAGACAGGATTTTCCTTTCCTTACTCTCATCCTCTCACAAATGTACCCTGGAGCTTTCAGAGGTCCCACAATACCTATGCTGCCATCATTCCAAGGACTATTGCAGTGTGTGTGCCTGTGTGTGTGTGTGTGTGTGTGTGTGTGTGTGTGTGTGTGTGTGTGTGAATTCTTTTGAGTTTTATCATTATCGTTCTGCCGTACTCAGTAATTTTTAAGATCTGAAATATATTCTTCCACCAAAAAGTTTAATAAACGCTGTCCTTGATTTATGATTAGTTATTTCATGGAAGAGAAACCTAAAATAGAAAACAGTCGTTGCCACTCTTTCGCCCCAAGAACTAGATGATAACACGGATCAAACACCGAGAGTACTTCAATAAGCCAAGAATTAATGAGACTATAATGATAAACCAGTCAGCAGTGCTATTTTTACACCAGACCATGATGGCTTTGATGAGCCATGTCATGATCCAGAGCCTCCACTTATTTCGAAGAAACTTTGACAAGTGAAACCGAAAATAGTCCGTCCGTAACAGATGCCATAATAGGTCATACATTTCTTATATGTACATTTCTTATACAGCATGAGTCTAATCTTTTCTGGATAGATCCTTCTTTGATTAATTCTCAGGGAAGCCTTCTTCCTGGCCAGCCAGGAGAAAGTGTAAAAGATACACGGTCTAATTCTAATGAAAATAAAACACAGACAGGCTGACCTTTCCAACTCACTCATACGTGGTGCAAACTGAGTGAAGGGCTCTTATTCTAAATAGATCTGTGAAGAACAGAAAAGAGATCACACGTTATTCTTTGTGTTTAATAATAGAATTGAATCTATTGTCAAAATAGGGATTGTAACAAAGGTAATTATCAGGGAAGATTTCATCTATTTTCCCGTAGAATGTTTTAGGGTAGCATTTCATTTTCCATTTGTATTAGTTTCTCTTTGATGGATGCAAGATGAGATGACAGTGGAATTGCTTAGATCATAAGGAAAAAACTGAATAAAGAAGCAATATCATAAATCACCTTCCTATCAGCTGCCTCAATTTAAGTTCATGTTGATGATAAACTTCTTATAGGTCAGTAAAATTATCTGTCATACTGATAATGACAGTGTACTGCACAGTTCTGTGTTTTATATAAAAGTGCTATTTTCTAAATTTCCCAAGGATCATCTAAGCCCTAAAATCAAAATTTCCTACTTCTTCACATTGTGTCCCAAACTCATTTAACTTGACAATTTTACCTTTGACGCCTAACATTATTCATTGACTTTTATTTTTTAACCTTGAGAGATGAGTGCGTGTTCTACACCTGACTCTGCTATGAACCAAAGGACGGCAGACAGGTTTTAGAATCAGGAATTTTAGAGCTGATCCGCGTACAATGGACCAGCAGCAAAGCTGACACGGGGAACTAGCTCCTGAACCCTGGTCTTTCTGTGCCATCACAACCAGTTCTGGGATCTGAGTCTCACAAATGTGTTTTACTATTTAAAAAATATAGTATTGAGGGAACAGATGTCTCCGGGGGTTTCCATTCCACTGAATGAAAATGCATAAAATCTTAAGAGACATATTTTGAGGAAATCGATGGCTACTTTATTTAAAAAGAATTTGCCCCGGAACAGATCGCAGACTTCCCAAGAAATTAAAGAGGAACAGCAACCTTTAAGGTTGACAATTTAAAGAATTCTTTGTTTTTCCAAATCTCAATTATAATGAACTCTCTGTTTTCATTTCGAGGACCAAATAAAATAGAGGGGAAATAACAAATCATCTGGTCCTCTTTAGTGATCAGAATGCTGTATAAAGAGTGACTTTTATCTAAGTGGATTTTTGCCCCCTGAGGCAAATCTTACACTGTGAACTGATAGTTGTTCAATAGGCATAATCGGATTCAGTTCGCCAAGCTGAACTTCAACAAATGTTGCTGAATGTTCACCATGTAGTTTTCACGTGAGATGAGTTGACCACAGTACAGCGCACAAAAGAGGCATGAAATGAATGCTTTCGTGTTGTGAGGCAGACATTAAACCATCAAGAAACAAAGCAAAAACGATCCTTACAGACCATAAGCCAGCTGTAAGAGAAACAGTTCGCTGGGCTCACTGCCTACTCACTGTGTGACATCCAACAAGTTACTTAACTTCTCTGTGCTTCAACCTGCTCTAAAGAATTACAGTAGCTCGGGGGTATTAAAGACTCAGTTAATATACATAAAGTGTCTGGCACCTCAGAAGAGCCATATGTGTTAGCGATTGTTAAACTTTCTCGCACATTTTATCATGAGCTTAATGAAAATTCGTTGACATGGTAGGGGATGTCACAGTGATTGCTGAACACCTTTTAAGTGAAACCTCCCATGTTAAGCACCGAAGGTACAGAAATGAACAAGACACGAGAGCTGCCCTTGAGGGTCTAGTGGGGAAAATGGCATAAACGGATAAACTCTGCGTGCAGTGCTATGCAAACACGGAGGAAAGCAGTGTTCCTGCACCAGGATTCAGGTGGCTCACCGAGCGGGTACCAAGGAGGTGGAGAACAGCGGAAGGGCGCTTGCGACAGCGGCACCGACAAATGCAAAGCGGAGGGGTGCAAAACAGCGTGACGTGCAAGATGATGGGTTTGGCAGCAAGTCCCAGGTAGTGAGGAGGGCGAGGAGAAGGAAGTGCTCAGCAGGATCACGTCGACAGGTGAATGTCAGGCTGAGCAGAGGAAACGGGGGCAGATCTGACTTTTACATAGGTTGCTGGCTGCCCTCACGCAAAGCACAGATGGAAGGGTTTATTTTACACCGGAGGGACTTCTCACCTTCTGAGGGCGGAGGACAGGAGGTGAGGATGGCAGCATATATAAACGAAGATGTAGTTGTAGGGACAGGGGTCAGGGGAGGGAGAGAAGTAGCTCTCCCTGACCTTGGTTTGTCTAGTAGGAAGGACAAACAAGCTTGACGGTTAAGGTTAAGAGGGTGGAGTTTCATTAAGAGGCTTGAAGACAGACCACCATACCTGGATCTTTTTTCGGTTAGACAGGATAGGAGAGGTAGCTGCTGAGGGAAGGATAAAAGCACATCAGGGAGTCTCAAGTATGGCGCAAATGAACCTGGGTACCAAACAGAAACAGACTCACAGAGATCAGACTTGTGGTTGCCATGGGGCTGGGGGAGGGAGGAGGATAAACTGGGACTTTGGGGTTGGTAGATGCAAACTATTATATGTAGGATGGATCAACAACAAGGTCCTACTCTACAGCACGGGGAACTATATCCAATCTCCTGGGATAAACCATGATGGAAAAAGACATAAAAAAGGGCATGTATGTATACGTAAAACTGAGTCACCCTGCTGTACAGCAGAAACTAACACAACATTGTAGATCAACTATACTTCAATAAAAAAAATAATAATAAAAGCACATCTGGCTTCACGGATATAGAGGAAGCAAACTGTAGAACTGACAAAGAAAGGGAGTTTTTCCAGACAAAGGCAAGGGAACAGCAGAGATGGTCCAAGGAGTCAGGGAGGTGAGGCTAGGAGGGGCTCATCCTTGGGAGAAGATGGAGGGACCACGGAACGGAGGCCCCTATGAGGTCAGAAGTGAGATGTGAAGGATCTGAGGGTGTGAGAGAGCTGGACAGCTTGAAGGAAGCTCCTGGAGACCAGAGTCCTGGGATTATTATTTATGTACTTATTTAGCAAATATTTATTCAGCGTTTCATAAGACCTAGAATGAGGCCTGATATCCAGACACGAGACGATGGTGAACAACTGTTATCTTTAAACCCTCATGGACAGTGGACAGGAGTAGCTATAAGTAAGCGAGAGAGAACATCAACTTTCAAAGTTCCAGGAAGTGAAGGTGCATTGAGATTCTAGAATTTCTAACAGTGGAACTTAGGTGTCTGCACAATTTGGGGGCCAGGAAAGGCCAATTGAGCAAGATATCTGAGCTGACACGCGGAGGATGATTAGGAAGTAACTAACCAAAAGGCGGGGGTGGAACAGTAATACTGTTCCCACCATAACAGCATGGTCAAGGGGACTGGTGGGCGGAACAGGATAAGGATGGACAGAGAGCAGGAATGAAGTCATTTGGGGACGCCTCGGCTCAGTCAAGGGCTGGGATCCTTAGTCTGATAACCGTGAAAAGTCACTGCAAGAGTCTGCACAAAGCTAAGACAAGGTGATATTTGGGTTCTGGATTCATCAGCTGTCAGCAGCGTGGACCAGGATGGTAGAGAGACCGTCCTGAGCTGGAGACTAGTTGGGCGAGGCGAGTGCAACAGTCAAGGCAAGAAGTTTGAAGAAGTCAGGAAGGGCTGAGAAAGAGGGCGTTGAGAGATGATTTGGTAAAATGGGAAGGTCCTGGAGGTAGAAGTCAGCGAGTAAAGGAGAACAAAGCATCAGAGGAAACTCAATGAGTCTCCAGCTTTACACCTGGAAGCAGAGCCCTGCCTTTCCTGGGGAGAAGGACCACTCGCAGAGGACCCGGGCTCAGCAGCGGAGGGGCCTTGAGGGAGGTTTGAGCTTTGGACAGATGAGAGTTGAGATGCCTTTGATTAGTTGAATTCCAGGGGCCAAGTAGGATCATACGTTCAGCAACGGGACTTGCGGCTCTAGAATTCTGAGCTGAAGGGGAGACTGTAGCAGAATGCACGCAGGGGTTTGAAGAACAGTCCGATGGAAACTGTTTAAAACTTAAAACAAACAAACAAACAAACAAACAAAACGAATCAGCAGCATTAGCACCAGAGGGTTGACCACTGAGGAATTCTGACATCTACTGCGTAAGTAGAAAATTATCTTGAAATGATGAGATGATATAGAACAGTCAGTTGGGGAGATAAGATGAATTAAGAATCATTTACTATGTTGAAACCAATGACAGAGAAGAAAAAAAAAAAAAAAAAAAGACTGGGGAGAGAGAAAGAAATCAAGACTGCCAAATGTTGTTGATCAGCCCAGCTGTATGAAGACTGAGAAATGTCACTAGTGTCCCCTTGGACCTCGCACTTTCGCCACCAGTCTCATCAGCCCAAGGACCCCCTGGCGCTTTTGCCATCTCTGCCCCTCTCTTCATGCCCCCACCCACCCCCAACCTGGGCAGGGCCGGTGTCCCCCTCTTATGGGACTGTACTTATCACATAAATGGACATTCTTCAGAAATGTGGCTTTCCCCACACTAAATATGTTTTCATTGAAAGTGGGAACATTTGCTCACTTATATATATATATACTGTTTTATTCCCATGACTTGTTAACTTTTAGAGTAGGAACTGAATTAACATCTGGCGAATGGAAGGAAAACAGAGAGGGACAGGAAAGCAGGGATGGAAAACAGAGTGTCTGGAAAGGAGGCAAAAAGGATTACGTAGCAGGATTTCCACCGTTAAAATACAGAGAAAAACCTACACAGATGAGTAAGTACTAAGGATGTAATGCACAACATGATAAATATAATGAACACTGCTGTAAGCTATATAAGAAAGTTGTTTAAAAAGTAAATCCTAAGAGTTCTCATCACAAGGGGAAAAATATCATTTCTTTAACTTTGTATGAGATGGATGTTCACTAAACTTTTCGCGTTCATCATCTCATGAAGTATGTAAGTCCAATCGTTACCCTGTGCACCTTAAACTTCTACAGTGCTGCATGTCAATTATATCTCAATAAAAGTGGGAGGAAAAAAAGAAGTAGTGGGGAAGAACTTCCGAATGCAGGGTCAGTGAGTCTTCTCCCCTCTAAGTTCCTTGATTTCCTCTCCCCTCTTAGTGGCTCTCTCCTTGCGGTGGTTTTGTTTTCTTGCCTGTAGGGGGCACTGGGCCCCCTCATCTACTTTTCTTGTTAGGTCCTACTGAGGGGGCATTTGGAAGCTTGCCAGGTAGACTGATGTATATAGTACCCAGTAGAGCTGACAAACTGTTAACAAAGGCTTAAAAGAAAAAGAATGAAAAATACTGATATTTCAATAAATGGGAAAAAGATGAACAGGTTTAGACAGAAAAAAGAAAGATTTTTGTAATATTCCTTAAAAAAAGAATTCCTCGTATCTATTTAGTTCTTACAAACTGCCAAAAGTCTCCAGGAATTGAGAAACTCAGCCTTTTCAGACTTCATAGATATCACTTCTATGTTTCCTTCAATACAGTTCCAAGGAATAGCATGATGTGCCTCTCACGATTTTTCAGAATTATTTCCAGACGGATAACCCAATCCAGCAAGCCTGGGATGCTTCACATTTATAGGATACTGAAGGATAAGCTGTATCCCCAAATTCCAGACATCTCCAGAGAGTGGGAAAACCACAAATTGAAAGCTGAAAATTAGGGGAAGAATGAAATTGCTCTTCTACAAAGGAGTAAGCTTATAAAGCTCATATCCTCCAAGAATACTGAGAAGCTGAAGAAAGATTTGGCTACACTAAAGAAGCACAATAATACTCATCATTTACAAAGCACTTCCCATTTTCAAAAGTGGTTTTGTATACAGTATGCCACTGGTTCTTCACAATAATCTTGTGAGCTATGGTTTATGTTTCTACAGGTACACAAACGAAGCAGTTAAGAGACGTGTGCAAACTTTACAGCATGGAAAAACAAAACACAACAAAAAAAACTTTATAGCATGAGCAATTCTAGTAAAGAATAGAGTTGGTATGATTCCTTTCCGACGTTTTTATCTTATTTCACAAGTTCTTTTAAATCTCTCAAATGTCTAACCTTCTTCAGAAATTGCTTACAAGTAAATCTGAGCAGGTAATTCTGATTTTATGACTCTCCAACTAAGAACACATAGAGCAATCCAGCCCGTGCTGTTGACAGAACAAATGAGTAAAACTTATTATCAACTCTATTTTACAATGCCTAACTTAAAAAACAATTCACCATTTATCAGAATTAAAAACATCATTTTCATACAGATGGCACCAATCAGACAAAGGTAATGATAACTTTTCAGCGTGTGATACTTGATACATTACCCAAAATAACAGCATGGCATTAATCTGCTTATAAATTAGGACATTAAATTTTTCTCAACTGAGATAGCCAACGATGTATAGTCCAGAAAACAAACAGCAGCAAAATTCACTCCAATATGGAGCGTTCCCTAAAGACTGAACCAACATTTGTCAACAGATCTCCACATAGGAAAACACATGTAAAAAGGACAGTGACAAATGCCATCCAAGATAATTACCAAATTAAAACAATTATTTTTTTCATAATTAACCATGTTACAATGATGCTTGATTTACTAATAAGACCAGTTTTTTTTTTTTTTTTAAATTCCTACAATGTTTTATATGCCCCAGAGAATGTGCTATCTTATCCGCCTCGGTTCTCAACTCCATGAAGTTCGGATATTCATCTGTAGGCAAACATCAGAAGCCTCGGAGACGAACCGTTTTCTCTGGGTCAATATTTCTGTCTACTATCACGACACAACTAGTTTCTCTTTACTCCTCTGAGATTAACCTACCTGCTTACTTGCTAAATTCCCAAACTAGTGCAAAAGGAGCTGTCCTAGGTAGCTTCCAAATTTAGCAACATTTTCAGATAGTAAAATTACCATTTTTATTATAAAGGAGAAAAGGATGTTTTTCAAATAGCAATCTTAGTGGCACTTGTTCTGCAGTTAATTCTAAATGAGGGAGAGAAAAGGATAGCTGATGCTGACTTTGGCTCTTTTGCATTTAATTGGACGGCTGAAGTTTAGAGCATTCCCAGTGCTCAGACCTGCCGTGGTATAAGATGACACTGAACCTGCCAAGCACTTGATTACTGCAAAAGAGGCTTAACGAAAGCCTTCCATTTATTATAAAACGCCTAACATAGGAGAATGAGTTATTTTAAAAATTGCAATGCTGTCTCTAATATGATCATTTCCAAATATGATTACTAGCTGACGAAGGATAAAACCTAATAAGAGACATGATTTTGAGGTCATATGTGGAAGCATTTTCATCACAAACAGAAAAACAATCAGATGCATGAACATTTTCAAAGTGACTGAAAAGAGTTCTCAGATCAGGAGCTAGTATTAAATTCCACCTCGATGAAAAAGGAAATGAATACCTTGAAGTAAAGTGAGTCCTATAATAATCTTCATCTGTCAACTGGGGAGACCGTGGGGAAAAAAGTAACCTTTATGTAGAAATGGATGGATTATGAAGATGTGAGTTTCCAAACATTGGTCCTGAGCAATGTCTCTCTCTCTCTATAACAGTGGGCTTGAAACCAGTGGTGTGTGGTCAGCCCTTCTCTTCCCACCGGCCTCATGAATTTCTTCCTTTCGGTTATAACAGTAGTTTCATCTGTAGTACTGGACATTATTTCTAGTTCTTCAAGTTTGCTTCAAGAGCTGAGGAAAGCGTTCTCATCTCTTTGCCACAAACTGGGTGAGTCGGGCGGAGGGCAGGCTGAAATCTACAATATCCTTTGTAAATTGGTTTTATCACAAGAGATTCAAAGATGCTCATAAGTAAAGTTGGTTAAACTGATGGAGACGTTGATATGTTCATAGCAAGTTTAAATTTTATAGCTATAGGTTTGGATATGGAACAGAGCTCTCCCCATCCTTAACTGGTTGTGAATACCCATGGGGTTCTGAGGCTGTCAGCCCCAGTGAAAGATAGACTTGCATTTTTTATTCTGTCTTCTTCTTGTTCTGTGACTCTTGGATCATCTTGTGCCTTTACAACTTAATTTTATGGCCTACAATTATAACCTAAGTTTTTCTTTCCGTTTTGCCAATACAAATCTCAAGCTATGAGTGAGATTCTTCTAATTTCAACTGGTGCGTGAGCTTATAATTTTCAATTTATATTCACCCAAGGGCTCTACCTTATTCCTCTCCTCAAGAGTTGCGTTAGATCCTCCAAATTGTTACCTGCCTTATTCCCAATCATTCACTGTTAAGTGATAAAAGAGATGAAAAAAAGCTTTTCCTTGCTCTTGTGGCACTTCTGTCATGAAGTATTCCAAGCTCCACGGTACCCTGACTCTTCGGACATTTACATGGTAGGGAAGGAACTGAAGATCTTCTCATTGACCTTTGCTAACTGTCCTAGAGATGCCTTAGGGGTCTTTTCTTCACGAAGTCTTATACTGGACTACTAATGCATTATTAAGTGGTAACAATGAATACAGATAGTTTTGTGCTAAGCTGGACATCCCATGGCTTAAGTGAGTTTAACTGGAACCTACAGAGTTAGACTGTCAGTGTTCTCCTGTAGACAACTTTCTGGTTCTCACTTTTTTTGGAAGAAGCTACAGACTGTAAGAAGAGATGAAGAAGGACCTTCCAAAAATTATATACTCAAGTCTTCTTTGGGACATATTAAGTGATAATAAACCAGAAATGACTATTTTGCAGACCAAAATATATGTAGTGAATTAGATTAGACTTGGGTCCTGGCATCCTCCAACATTCTTATCTTGAATCTCAAAGATGAAGAACACGTCTGTCCCATGGAAGCAAATTCAATGATACTTTTCTGTAGGTTTCTGTATCAGCTCTCACCACGTAGAGTTTTTCTGTACAGGTGGCAAAGGGTTTGTGTAACTTCAAGGAAGCAGACCAGCTCCAACTAGCTTTGAGTTTATTAGTTGGTTCCTCAAAATAGTCTCTTCCTCTCTGCCAAGCCCTGGGCACACCCTTTGCTCTGTTCTCTTGGATCTACACATTGGCTTGGTGCTATGGCTTTTTCTTTTTCTTGAAGCAGAGTGCATGATTGTCTTATCGGCACTGTTCCAGCACTAAGTAGGTTCTCAATAAATAAATCTTGGAGGACTGGGCACTTGGCGAGATGACACCCACCTGGGGAGCTCCTTCTCATGCAGACCACCATCACCCCAGGACCACTGTGACAGCAGTAGTTGGTGAATCCAGAGACAACTGACAAAGGAGTGCATATGAGTTTGCTTAACCTCCCCCTGGCAGCCAGCAGGTCTGAAAAGAAGGATCCATCTGAAAACATGGAACTTCAGTGAACCAATCCAAGGAGCCACATCCACACAGAAACCGCCAAGTGTCGGAGCAGCAAGACTCCTGGTGCGGTCATTCCAGCCCGTTCTCTCTGCTTCCTGGTGTCGGATCAATTCAAAGTGTGCCTGTTCTGATGAGCTTCAATCTAAAGTCATCCTGCAGCGCTGGCAATTTGGGGCTGATGGTGTAGAACAGGGGAATCCAAGAAACTTTACCCAGGATGTTGTTCAATGGAAAGTAGAGTGATAAGAACTCTTCAAATGCTGTATACACAGTTCCTTACAAGTTGTGACGTCTGTTATATGTGCTGTCCAGGTTAAATTCCATAACTCCGGTGAAGTCAGTATCATTAATTTTCTCAACGTTGATTATATGTGTTGATTATATCAACACATCGGAGTTTGGACAAGTCAAATAACTTAGCCAGCATTACACATGCTAGTTAGATAAGAGCGCTGGCATCCACAAGGATACCACCCAGAGGTCAGAGGCAGGGATCTATCTGGGGTTTTCCGTCCCCTCCCATGCTCAATCCGTCTGTCCTAATTCCCATGGGTTCTGTGTGAAATCACCCTTCATAATCCAGCACATTCCTATGTTGTCCCTGGCATGTTTCAGCTTTTGATACCAAGCCCCCAACCCTCTCCTGGGGATTTCTACAGAGACGGTGTGTGTGTATGTGTGTGTATTTTCTACTTAGAATCCTTCAGTGGTTCTCAGCACCTGCATAATTCCTCCCCGGCCTGCGACACATTCCTCAGTGCGATGGGCTCACCTCCTCCCCTCTGCCTTCCTCACACATGGTTCTCTGCCTGGAATGTCTTTTCCACTTTCCTTCCGGAAGACTCCACCTCTCCTTTCAGTAACCAACATGATCACCTCCGTGCTCTCTCTCCACTACTTAATAAAAGTAATTTATAAACCTCTTTCTGAACAACAGTAACGATGGTAATAGCTAATACTGACGCATTGATTTAGCCTGTACTCTGGTATGTAGCGGGTGAAGTTTACTGTAACTGCTAGCTCATTGGAAGCCCCATCCTTGTGGATATATTTAGCAATATCAAGGTCATCTTACAGATCAAGAAACTGATGCTCACATAAGTTGACAACCCGGGCAAGCCGTGCACTTATTGCGTGAGAGTCAGGACCTAATGTCAGCGTGCCACATCCAAAGCCACACACTCAGACACAGCGCCAAAGACTTCGCTTGTCCGGAAGAATGTGACTCAGCTGCCTGGAATCGGGGTCATGTATGATTCTTCCCGTAGCCTCAGCAGGTCCTAGAGACTGTGCCCCAGGACACACGGGGGCGTGTGCATCCCGGCACAGAGGACACGTGGAAGATGTGATGGTTAACTGTACGGGTCACTTTGACGGGGCCACAGGGCCCAGATTAAACATCCTTTCTGGGTGAGTCTGAGGGTGTTTCTGGATGACACGAGCATTCGACTCAGTGGACTCGGGAAAGTAGACCACCGTCCCCAGTGTGCGTCAGTATCATCTAAAGTGCTGAAAAGAACAAAAGGAGGAGGAGGAATTTGCCCCCTTTTTCCCGTCTCACTGCTGGAGCTGGGACTGCTCGTTTCATCCTCTCCTGCCCTCAGACTGGGGTTATGCCCTTGCACCCCCTGGGTCTCCAGCTTTTGGACGTGGACTGGATCACACCACGGCTTTCCTGGGCTCCAGCTTGCAGACGGCAGACAGGGGAATTCTCAGCCTCTGTCGACATGTAGCCAATCCCTCACTTACATACACACACATATACACACACACACACACACACACGCCCTATTAATTCTGCTTCTCTGGAGATCCCTAACTAACCCACATGGTGCAGTAGAGCTATATGGAGAAAACAGGTCTTAAAACCACAGGTTCTGTACTTATTTCTCGTCACTCCTTTCTGTGACCTTTATGGGAAGATGGAATCAATGAGTATTTGGAGCCCACTGGGATTCCTGGAGAAAATAAGAGAGATGGCATCTTTGACCTGCGTGACCTGCACTGGGCGAGCCACAGGTTAATATAAACGCCAGCACCTATGGCCTGTGTGCTGGGACCATGTCACATGATATGAAGACGTCGCCTACGTCTCCCACTTCTAAATGTAACTCACTGCTGTTGGAAGTTTTCATATCACCTATGTTGTTGTCCTTTATTAAAACGCTTATTTAATATTAGCTTTGCATATTCCTAGAAGGAATACAAAGAGAAGCTCTCATAAATCCACTGAGAATTTTTTTAAAAAGTCAGTGAAGTTTACATTCATATAAAGGTAATCTCTGATCTAGTAAAAATAATCTATCTTAGGTAATAACTTCAATAGATTTCAGCAAAGGTTCAACTGTTATTTCTATACAAGTGCAAAAAAAAAAAAAAATCTTCACGTATACTGAAAACGGTTACTCTGTTTGGAAGCTTGACTGAAAATACTCAGGAAGCCGCACTTTTAATAGTGGTAAAAATTCCCTTTTTTTAACCCTCCCTAGGTCCAAATCAATTAGAAACTTGCCAAGAGGGAAGTGAACATCTGGTCCTTCTGGCTGCAGAGGCACCCTAGCAGGTACCCCGAGGACGAGGGTAGAAAGCTCTCCATTAAACGTAGAAGCAACACTAGTGATGCTGAATTTCAACAGAAATGATTCCAAACTGCCTGCAGCGGGAGAACCCCTCGGAGCCAGCCAAGCCTTGCTCAATGCTTGGAAACCAGTTAAGGGAAGGTCATCTGAGAATCCGCTGTTAAAACGCCCATTTAATTGATTCACTCCCTTTATAAATTAAAAGTGCAATGATTGCTTTTTAAGCTGACCTAGGTCCACTCTAATGATTGGTAATTTACATCTTGGTGTTTCATTAAGACCCTGAGTTGCAAACAACAGGGGATTCTGCTATCTGGTAAACAAAGTGCAGACCCATCAGGGAGAAGTCGGGAAGACTAATGGATTCGTGTAAAATCCCTTAGGTGTTGTATTTAAAAGGCAGTTGGTGCTATGAGCGAGGAAGTAAAATTCACATTTTTAAGGAAGTATCTTACGAAGCTGATGTGTTCCAAGGAAGAAACGAGGGTACCTCTGGACGGAGAGTGAGCCAGGCACGTCCTGAGGCACCTGTCCTTTTGTAAGAGGATCCACCCTGTCATCAGGGGCTTTCTATCCTCACTCTCCTCCATGTGATGTCACCCCAGCCGGGGCCCCTTGTCTTCACTGTGGATGTCACCAGCTTCCTCGCTTTCCTGTTGGGAAGAGCATCTCTAAACTTCTCAGCCGGTGACGTCCCAACTCTGTGTCTGCAGTTCACTGGGTGGTCCTCCCTGCCCGGCTCTCCTTGGAAGTAACAGGGACACTCTTATCTTTTCATGACAGGCTTTGGATAACTTTAGGGCCTTGGACTTGGGCTCGGGGCCCCACCTAACAGAATTATTCACAACAGAGGGATTTTCTAGGAGGCAGATTTCCTCTTTCTGTTCTTGTAAGAGTAACGGAAAAAGAGCATCCTTCTGAAGAATTTGTGCCCTGGCTAAAACAAGCATAGAAGGAAAACAACAAACATTAACTGCAATTCCAATCTTTTTTCTAGAGTTTTTGCATTGTTAGGTGAGGATTCAGAACGGCCAGTCTCTGGGTGAGCGATGTGAGGGTTTGCAAAATCAGGGCCAGAATCAGGATTAAGAAGAAGATGGAAAAACCAACCTGCTCTACGTGAAAGATAGCATACATTTGTATACACAGGGGAGTTGGAAAAAGAGAAGGAGAAACAGGGTAATCTGAGCAATGTGGCTGATAAACGGTGAAAATCTCCCTGGTGTGAGAAATGCCTAAAAATCACAGCAAGAGCAATGCTTAACATCATTTCCTCCCTTGGGCTTTAATTACACTCTGTGACTTGAAAACTTGCAGTAAAAGTCTTCCAGAAGCAAAGACCTTATGGTAGAGATTGTTTTGGAGAAACGAGGGAAGAGAAATTGTATCTCATGTGGGACCAGTGCAATGGTGGAAGACCCTACAGCCAAGGCTGGGGGCGTCAGCACACAGGAAGGCTGTGACACACCCCCTCACTCAGTGGCAAGTATCAAGACCCCTATCTACCCAAGAGGAACAGAGGAAGTTGACATCTTAAAGCAGAAGTTTCCACCCAAAATCCTTCTTGTTACTTCCAACTCTTCCTGTAATGCTCAGTATAAATACTGTGACACGTACTGTAAAAGCTAAAATATCCTGGCTCCTTTGGACCACACACATTTGAACAATGTGCCTTGGGTAGATCTATCTATTGATGCTAGAGGAAATAAATCACTTACTAATGGTGAGAAATGAACTGCAGTTAGGTTGCTAGATCCTGATGGCCATGAAAGATAACAGATATAAAGAGAGACATTTGAGACACATAATAGCAAGAAAATATTGAATCTTTTATATCTAGTTTGGCAAACACCTTACTATTCAGAATGCTGCCAGAAGAAGTTTACAGTTGCTATACTTTATTGCATAGTTCTACTAGGTCATTAAGTTAACACAGGGAAAGAGACCATTATACTGTACTCTTATTTCCGTGCCTCCCATGCTGAGTGACAGGGAGTTTCACTTACTTATTATCATGACTTTGTGGGACCATTATTTTTACATGTATTTTATAGAGGAAGAAAATCTAAGTGATTTGCCAAAGTTCACATAGCAAAACTAGTGGCTAAACTGTATTGAAAAGTCTTCTTTGTTGGCTTTCTGCTTCTGGAATCTTCCCCAGACCACACTTTCCCCCAAATGCGAATTTTTCATGCAGAAAAATCATTATCTATTTAAATATAACATTAATCAACCTTACTTCCAAAGATCCATTAGGCTGTAGACATACATTAAGTATTAGAAGGCAGGAAAGCCCATCCATCTCCTGGCTGTGATAGGTTTTCCTAGATGACGCTGATTGGATACACAAGCAGTTAGAACCCTTTCTGATTCTGGTTTGCCAGGTGGATGTTTTAGAGGAATCAATGTGTGTAGCTTTGTAACTTCATTAGACTCTGCTTTAAATTTCTGTCTTTAAAAGAAACTTTTCCAGTATCCAAATCCATATAGTTACTATATTAATCTTTTCATAGAAATTAATTAATTGGTTAACTTATGAAGTGGCAGCTAAGACAACTTTTATCTCGTTGAGGAATAAAAGGTACCATATGCTTCCAAGACTTTTCCCACTTTGTAAGTCAAACCATTAGGCTGCATACCTTAAACTTATACACTGATGCCTGTCGATTATATCTCAATAAAACTAGAAAAAAAAATCCCCACTTTAAATGAACACTATATGATATCCATCAATAAGTACCACAGTCAAGAAAGAAAAACATCTACTTCATGTTATAATTCAACCTTGTATATTGCATATTTAAAGGAATTATGTAAACATATAATGATGTTTCTGCACTCATCTTTATATATATGTACACTCTTAAATGTATACACAAATACATATAGTGAGAGCGTATATGCATAGAGAAAGAGAGAGAGAGAGAGAGAGAGAGAGAGAGAGAGAGAGAGAGAAATTAACATCAAATTAGACTTTAGGTTATCCCCCCAAAGTTCATTTTTATCCTATTCTCAAAATCTCAGAAGATATTTCTCTCCATTTTCCTGATATGGTAAAGCAAATAAACATGATTCTAGCAAATGCATAACACCCTATGGCAGTTTTAAAATGACTTATCAACACCCTACTACTATTTGTTGAAAGGGGTCTGATTTCCTTTCCCATTTGTAATTAAAAGGAAATAGCCCTGAAGAAGGGTGACAACATTCCATGAACCTGGGCTGTGACAGATGTGATGAGAATGAGAACACACAGAGCCCGGTTCCTATTTCTGCCACTAAATCACGGCGTCCCCTGAGGGCAGCCACACAGCCTGCCGGGCTGTCCTTTCATCATCTATATTCACGTCCACGTGAGCAACTCCGTCCGGCCGCCCCCAGGGCTGCTCTCACCTGGAACACTGCTCGTCTCTCTGACCTCTGTCTGCATCCTGGAAGGAAACAGGACAAAGCTGATGCATGGTTTGAGGTCCCCTAAACTCATTCAACCTGTTGTCTGTGGCTAGGGCTTGCAAGCCTGGCTGGTGGTTTCGGTTCTGCAGCTCTGATTTTTAGCCTCCCTCATATTTTGGCTCAAAACTGTTAAATGACAGAGCACCAGCTGGTCTCTCCAGAGCACCTGCCATCCCTTCCCAGTGAGCCTGTGATGTCCTGTCTGCAGCTCGCAAGGCCGTTGACATCCTTTATTTTGTCACGAAGCCACCGCCTGGAATTCCCCTTTCCATCAATCCCGTGGTCTCACAGATATAAGCAACTGTGCTCTGAGCAGAGTTTCTGAGTGATGGCTGACCCTGTAGTCTTCAAACCTTTGTCAGGGAATCTCAGTTTTTATAATTTCCCCTCTGAGGCCAGAACTGACTGGATGTCAGAGGCAAGTGATGAACCGTAGCTGTATAGGATCTCCTGACTCAGAGCAGCACGCTGTCATCTCCAAAGCCATCAGCTAACCCGAGCAAAGGAGACACTGGTATTGCTGCCTTCGGAGTGTTTTGTTCATCATTTGACAGCAAATTATTGAGAAGGCAGAATTCAGCGGTAGCTTCGCACCCTGAATCTCCGACATCTTTTTAGCTTTCGAGGTATTTTATTATTGCTTCAGCAGGTAATACAAAAGTTAGAAGAAACACTTGAAATAAAGCAGAGTCGGGAGTCTGGTTTTCCTCTTTGGGGCTGCTGAGGGGGAGACAGAGAATTTTCTACCACTGATATGAGACCTCTCACCTCAGACCTTCAGCGGGGGTGGGGAGTAACGTCAAGGTTACTGCAAGCATACAATGAGACGCTGAATTATGAACACACTGGAAAACAGCAGTGTTTAAAAGATGAGTAACCCGCTTCTACTTCCAGCATCATATTTAAGTTGAAAGGATAGAGTACAAGGTGGTCCATATTTTGTGACATTAAAAAAAAATCTATTGTTTAACCTTTAAGACAGATCTATCTGGCAGATCCCAGTTCACTGCCTCAAACAACTGAAAGGAAAGTGGCATTTGTGAGGCAGAGATGGTCTGATAGAGGCTCAGAAACATACAGAGAGGGGTCCTGTGATGAAAGACAAAAAGAGAAAACTCAAAGCATAACAGTGTCAGCTGAGCCAGGAATAAATGTCTTTGGCAATATGGTGCCAAGAGACTGAAAATGTCTAAGTCAAAAAACAAAACAAAAAAACGCATGAATGGCTTCTGTCACTCAATGACCGATAACCTGAGGGTTCCCCTTTTGTAAAGGGTGAGAGAGAAAATGTGTGCAGATCTACCTTATGTAACCCTAACAATAACACACCTGTAAGACATCAACACTGTTTCCATTGAGAAAATAAAGGAAGCCTGAAAGACTGTCAAAGTGGCACAATCATAGGTGAGTGAAAGGTTCTAACGCACTGACTCTTGTCAGATACATAGTCGTTAAGTGATACATTTTCCTAAATTCAAATCTAGTGAAGATACTACAGATGTTTATACATATTGGACATTAAATGAACCGTGTTGGTGCTACTTTAGAAACACAACTGAGTGCCAGAACCCCAATCATTACCTAACACCCATGTAGCATTTACACTCTTCTAAGTGGTTTGCAGGCGTCAGCTCATGGAATCCTCATGACAGCTGCATGAGATCACTTTACTCTTGTCCCCATGTTACAGATGAAGTAACAGAGGCACTGACTGTTTAAATAATTGGGCCAATGCTACCTTTCTACAATTAGTAATGGAGCCAGATACCTTGGGACGGGCAAAAGATTTTTTTAAAAAACGGCAACAGGGTGGAGCCCAAGTTCTGCATCAGAGCATCCAGAATTGCGTTTGGATCGTCTTGCCTTGGAATCCAGCCTTTCTGTCCCCTGAGCCCACATGGTTCAACAGCCGCACTGCCTCTAATCCTCTGCTACAGATTCAGTTGTCTCATTTTAAATCACAACTAGCCTCTATCTGGCAGGACACTTGGTTGGGAAATGGAAATATGATCAATAACTATTTTCTTGGAGTTAATAAGAGGAAAATTCCGGTCTTAAATGCAAAGTTTAAATGGTTAAAAAATATTACATCGTTAAGTTTCTTTTTATAATGAATGTTTTTATCTTTGTAATATCAGGCATTTTGCAGATAAAGACAAGATTTTCCTTTTGAATGCTCTTGGATAGATAATTTGATAATACACATTCAACAAAACATGAGGGATTTTCAGTTCGTTTCTAATCATGAGAGCATACTTTATCAAGTCACAACAGAATTTCTTTTATGTCACCTTTTGCCCATGATCACCCAGATCTTTATATTAAATTGTGTATTAAGAGCCACCCATGATAGCATACAAGGCTGCAATTAAATGGCATCTTCTTAAATAGGGCCAAAAAAAAAAGGTGCCATTCTGTAACCTGCTGTCCCCAGTGACGGCAGGAATGATGTGTTGAGTGGTGCATACCTTAAGGGCTCTGAGGTCGCATTCCTTTCTCATTGAGCCGCCAAAGTCTGCTGATATTTATCAAAGAACCCTAATGATGTCAGGAGCCCATTGACCTAGTTACTCGGAGAAGCTCCAGAGATTCCTGCACAAATGGAACTGGAATCGAGCTGGTGGGAATTTATCAGAGCGTGATGATCACTTGACCCTGACATTAAGACTCTCTGTGGCTCGAACATCCAGAGGCGGTTCCGCGAGGAGGGGGCTGGCGGGGAGCAAGAGAGGGAGCCCACGCTTCCTATCTGCCCTAGGGGCACTGTGGCATCCCTGGAGTGACGACAAAATCTCTGTTTTTACTAGCGTTTTAATTATGACTACAAAGTTGATGAGCTTTGAAAACACTCTCTCTGTTCCAAGGTAGGCTCCAAATGGCTTTGCAAAGTCTACGTTCTCTCCAGTTATGATAAAACAAGGTAAAGGGTGAGCACATACAATCTCTAAGCAGCTCTCTGTACCAACGTTTTGGAAAGAAGGGACGAAAATCACATTTTCACTCACTCTGTATTTGAGCATTTTCCTACACATAAAAACACTATACAAAATGCCCCGAGGGATAAGAAAATGAGCCACGGACAGAGCATCCTCCAGGGTGTGCAATCTGGTGACTTCATGGCCCTTTTCCTTGAGATATTCACAGAGATCTTTTTTAATCTCTTTCAAAGTCTTTACCTTCTCTATATGTAATAAAAGTTTCCTGCCATTTGACTGACTCAATTCAAAGTTAAGAAATTACTTCCAACAATGCCTCCAAAACTATCCACTTAGTGACATGTGTTAGAAACGATGGGAAACATAAGCAGTGTTTGCTACTCAATGATGCCCCGTAAATGCCTGTGTGCGGTTTAAGATAACTGTTTCCACTGTGCACTTAGGGCATCTATTAGAGACATTTGTGCAGATCTGAGTGGGCACAGATGGCAGTGTCAAGCTGTGGAAAACACGGAGATGGTGTCAAACTTTGGGGGCAGGGGCGTCCAGGGCAATGGGTGCAGCCACAGGGAAGCTGTGACCTGAGCTTCAGTCTCATATATAAAATGGAGTTGACTGTTCTAACCACTCAAGACGCTTATGAGGATTACAGAATTTCATTTATAAAAGCGACTTGCAACTTTGCAACATGTTTTGCGTGTATCCCAGCCAATCTTAACTAGGGAGAGGTGACCAGACACTGAGGGGCACCTCCTGCACATGAGGACCCTCCAGGCAGGTGCACAGGATAGAGGAGGCTGGTTTTAGTTCATTTTCAGAAGGTACTGGCTCAGATTTTCCCCGGTTTGCTTCTTGGATCAAGGCAGAAACAGAATGAAGAGGAATCAAAGCAAAGAAAACGGAGATGGTGTCAAACTTTGGGGGCAGGGGCATCCAGGGCAATGGGTGCAGCCACAGGGAAGCTTCAGTCTCATATATAAAATGGAGTTGACTGTTCTAACCACTCAAGACGCTTATGAGGATTACAGAATTTCATTTATAAAAGCGACTTGCAACTTTGCAACATGTTTTGCGTGTATCCCAGCCAATCTTAACTAGGGAGAGGTGACCAGACACTGAGGGGCACCTCCTGCACATGAGGACCCTCCAGGCAGGAACAGTGATCAGCCAAGGACTGCCACTGGGCCGAGCCCCACTGCCTGGGTTGGACCCACTCCTAAGACTGGTTTTTACATTTCTAAATGCTTGGAAAACACACTGGAAGCAGAAGAATATGTTGTGACACGTGATGATATGAAATTTAACTGTCAGTGCCCACAAATAAAGTTCAACTGGGACCCAGCAAGGTCACGTGATGATGTCCTGACTGTGTCTGCTTTCCTGCCACACGTGCAGAGCTGAGGAAAGGAACAGGATGGGGTGACGGGCACAGCCGAGAAAGCTTAGAAGCCAGCCCTCCAGAGACCAAGTGTGCCGAGTCCAGCTGGAAGGTTGAAAGGAAATATGTTCTTGAGGGCAACAGTAACTCCAAAGACGGTTTCCACTCAGAGAGGGGGGTTTGGGCCACCCCAAACTCTTGCCACCCCTACAGCCACCGTTGCCACCTGGAGTCAGCGACGGTGTGCTCACCCCCAAGTTCCCGAGACCCTCTAATGCGGTGCCCAGGTTATATCCTCACATAACACAACAGTGCCTTGTCCTTCCTCCCTTGATTTTCAGAGGAGATTGTCAGGATGTCAATCATGTTGAAGATAGGCTTTTGCGACACACGATAGAAGTTAAGACTGAGAAGTGCTTGCAATGAGATACTGCCCACATCTCACTTTACCCCATCAACCACCCTATAAGGGAGGCACTCTTCATGTCTGCAGTCAGTGATGAGACTTAGAAACATTACATAACTTTCCCAGTATAGATAACTCATAAGCGACAGAATTAGGACCAAAATCCAGGTCTCTTTGACTGGAGAAAGATGGGCTTTTAGCCACAGAATTGGAAGACATCTTAGAGGTAACCTTGTCGTTCCTCCTTAATTTTTTAGAAGAGAAAATTGAAACCCAAAAAAAAGTTCAATGGCTCGCTCAAGGTCAGGCAGTTTTTTGTTTTTTGGTTTTTTTTTAATTATTTATTTATTTTTAATTTTTTGCTCTTCCGAGTCTGCATTTATTTTTTTTAACATCTTTATTGGAGTCATAACTGTTTTACAATGGTGTGTTAGTTTCTGCTTTACGTCAGGCAGTTTTGAGCTCAAAGAATAGGGACAGAACTTGAGCTGAACAAGCTCATCCTGTGTGTTATCTACCACTCTACCTGATCCCCTTAGGGATCACCAAATGGTACCTTTTGTTTTTTTTAAATGAAGTGGAGTTGATTTCCAATATTCTGTTAGTTTCGGTGTACAGCAAAGTGATGCAGTTACGCACGCGCGCGTGCGCGCGCGCACACACACACACGCGCGCACACACACACACACACACATTCTTTTTCAGGATTCTATTGTATATCAAATGGCACCTTTTGATATTTACTTAAATTTACAATGTCAACAAGTGTCACATGCTTCTTCCCACTGAAACAACGGCAATAAAAACGATTTCCACCGAACGGATAAAACCTGCAGCACACTACTATAAGGAAAACACTGCTCACATCATTTTTACTGATGCTGAAATAAATAGCAAGACATCAAATTAGGCAGTTTTGAGCTGTGGTAAAACAGAGATGTTTTATTTGTTTTTACCTATTTCTTATGAGATGTATCACTACATTTTTTTCTTTCCTGTAGAATTTAATCCTCTGACCTTTATTTTTAAAGACTGTATAATGGGTCACTAAGTCAAGACTCCATCAGTTTCTATCTCTTGCATTTAAATATTCAGTAACTATAGTACGCCACGTGCCTCAAAAAGTAGTTTCTTTACGGTGGCATTGTAGATTTTGACCATCTATTATATATTTGCATACGGCTTTGCTCAACTAAGCAATTTTCTTTAATGTCAACCTTGACGAACCAGTGAGCATTAAGGAAACATTGAAACACTAAAATAATACATGGCTAAACAAGTCTAAATAAACTAACCCAGTGAAGACATCATAATTAGTTTCAGTACCTGCTTTGAGTATATTTTCTTCCAAAATTCCATATGTGTTTTTTAATTGTTACTTTACCAGAATTCATCTAAGAAGCGTCCCACAATTAACTGTAGCAGATTTTCCAATAATGAAGTTTGCTAAACAAGATTCAGCAGAGTTTAATGGATTTACATGACTACAAAAGGAATTTTATTTCTTATTTTTCTTAAATTTTGATCTGCAAATGTTTTCAGAGCTCTCTCAGAAGTCAGTCTTTGAGAATGTAGTATAATTGACAAGACATTAATAAATGAAATTCAAGGTGAAGTCAAGACTATTATGAAAAATTTTAACCCGGCTCGAAAAATTTTGATTACCCAAATCTGATAAAACTGCCATAACATTCAATTTGGATATTTTAAATTTATTTTACCCAAGTTACTTTGATTTTTGTCCTTCCATATCACAGTATAAATGTTGATTTTGTGAAATATTATCTAAAACTGCACCATAAGTTTGGTGTCATTTAAATCTAGATAAACTAATATCTTTTAAAGTAAATGTTTTCGTGAAATAAATTTTGTGGAAATAATTTAAAAACAAAATGTAACACAAAAATGATAAAATATTTTTAAGTTAGGTTGATCATCAGGATTAATTAGCACAACTAATATTGCTAAGCTCAGTAGTTTTGGGAAAATTTTTTCAGCGGAAGAAGTGCAGCGTTGAAGCAGAGCTGTGAGTATGGGAAAATTAAATAAACATAGGAAGCAATTAGTAAGTATGAAGCTCCTTTCTTCTTTCCTTTATAAATGTTCCATCAGTAACAGACCAATTCTTATGTGGTTTTAAAATAATTTTAAATTTTACTACACCATAAGTTACATTTTAAGTTACATTTTAAATTTTAAGTATTAAAAATTATTACATGACTTTAAGGAATGAACACACCATTTTCAGAAGGAAAAAACTGCTAAGAAACAATCAAAATATGTGATATGTTTGAGAGAAGTTAGAAAAACAGTTTTGAGCAAAATGAATTTTCGTTAATGTGTAAAAATGACAGGAATAGAACATCGAAAAATGTGTTCATAAAACCGTAGAAGTCTTAAACCGCACACGACGGGCTGAGAACACAAAGACATTTAGGTGGGTGATTCAGCCTGAGACACCTGTGGGCTGAATATGACCTCTGAAAGGACAGCCCCCTGAGAGCTTGTCCAAGAAATAAATCTCGAACCTGATCCTAAATAACCCCCACTAATCTGTGCAAAACTCCTAAGCTAAAATCTAAATATGAACTGATACACATACACACACATAAGAGATATTTACTGAATGTGTAAACTGTAATTGTTATTTGTTCAAGTTGTTGATTTTTATATTTATTATTGAAACCAATTTTGCAATTCTATTACTATACATACCTTCATGCCCACCGTCTCTACCTTATTCATTTGCATCTATTTTACTAACTGGATTCCAGATCTTTTATTAATTACACTCCTAATGATGATGTCATAGAGCAGTGCTATCTATTGAAAATATAATGTGAGTTCCTTATGTTATTTTAAATTTGTAGTTGTTTCATTGAAAAGTAAATGTAACAATGAAAAGTAAAGCAAATGTTAAAAATATATTTTATTTAACCTAATAAATCCAGAATATTCTCACTGCAATGTCATCAATATAAAAAAGTTTACACTCCACACTTGGTATAAGGACCCTTCATAGGCTGGACACCCCCAGCCTCTCCATTGTTGGCTCTTACTTCTCCTCTCATCTTTGTTCACTGAGACTTTGTACCACGTCCTTCTCTGCATACAGAACCAAGGTCTCCACACAACTTTATCCTCACACTGTTGGCTCCAGTTGGATCACATGTCCATCACTTTCAGAACCATGTCAAATCTGCCTTCTACTTCCCAGTCAACTATGCTGTCACCCATGAAGATTTCCTAACTCATCACTTACCAGCATTTACTGAACGTGAACTCTGTGCCACGAGCTTTTCCAGATGTAGGGTTAAGATAATGACAAAGACAAACTCCTTGCCCTCCTTGAACTTATTTTTTCTCCAAAGTCCTATAACATGTAATATAAAGATCTGACACACTAACCACTTTCTACTTTGTAATCATTTTATGCACGACTTAGCCCCACTTCTGAATGAGGAGATCAGTTAAGAACAGATCTATGTCTGAACAATCTTTTTACCCTGAAGTTATTTTAGTGAGCACACACCAACCGTTCAATAAATATTGGATACAGATGAATACATTGCCAATAATTACATATACTTAACAAAATCCCCAATAGATTTCACTAAATCAAGCCTCAAATTTGCTATTCTTTCCTATGCAGATAAATTAGTAGAATATTTACAGCCAAGTTTGTTTGTTCTTCATATTTGTGTCAAGCTTCTGAAATTTCCATCTCTTTATTTTATCCTTTTTTTTGCTCACAATCCAATTTGCTTGAGTAACTTCATTCATAAGGCAAATCAACTGGATCTCAGTTTAATAAAAAATACCCATTATGTGTGATTCTCTCATTACTTACATCAAATACTTGAATGCAATTGTCTGCATGTTTGTACATAAATTATGTTTCATGCAATACATTAGATTTTGTGTTCTTTCCTGCATAATGTAATAATCAGCATCCTTCATTTGAATATCTTAGTTTAATACCACCAAAGAAGTAGATAATATTTTCAAATAAAAGCAAAGGCAATGTGTTTCACTCAGGAGTAGATTTATCAAGGGCAGTTCATCATGCAAATCATTTTAGTAGGAGAGCAGCTAAGATTTGAAAGGATGAGCATAACGGATACGCATGTCCTTTTAAGAAGAAAGATGCTGTTGCACCTAAAATGTAACACTGGGCCAAGCTAATATGATCTCTATCAGCATCCTCCAAAAGAATGGTGGAGATATTCTATACCTGTACTGTGCAATGCAGTAGCTGCTGGGCACATGTGGCCGTCGACATTTGAAAGATGTTTAATGTGACTGAGAAAATAAATTTTAAATTTACAGTTAAATCTAAATAATCAATCTGTCTAGTGGTTTCCATATTGGACAGCACAGCTGAGCTAACTCAGACACTAAGTTGCAACATACACGATCTCATTCATTTGGCAAAAAACAAAAGGCTTAAGGATTGGTAATATTCCCTAGTGCACTTGTGATTTGGCTACGGTGACAAGTGAAGGTCTATATGCCAGAAGCCCCTATGGTGAGGAGCACCTAAGGTGGCCCCATGGATCCCCACCCCCTGGTATCCATGACGTTCTCTAATCCTTTCCCCTTAAGCGTGGGCTGGACCAAGAGCCTCACTTCTACTAACTAGAATGCAGCCAAAGTGATGAGAATCACTTTCAAGATTAGGTTGTTAAAAAAAACAAACGAGGACTTCCCCGGTGGTGCAGTGGTTAAGACTCCGCACTCCCAACGCAGGGGGCCCAGGTTCGATCCCTGGATAGGGAACTAGATCCCACATGCATGCCATAACTAAGAGTTCACATGCCACAACTAAGGAGTCCGCCTGCCACAACTAAGACCCGGCACAACCAACCAACCAACCAACCAAATAAATAAATAAATATTAAAAGACAATCTGTGGTTTCCATTTCTCTCTTGCATCAATTGCCCTGGGAGAAGCCAAATGCCCTGATAGAACACAGCCCTTTGGAGACGCCCAGGTGGTAAGAGACCAAGGGCTGCCAACACCCAGGTGTGGGAGCTTGGAGAATCCCCATCTCATTCCACAAGTTCAAACTGCAGTCCTGGTGACAGGTTACTGCAAATTCCTCAGGGACCCGGAGCTGGAGGTACTGTTACACAATATTCAGTGTGACTTGTTAAGGCACAATAGGAAGACGTTACCCAGGGGGCTGGTGGCAGGAGGAGGGCTGTCCGCACAGGTACAGGAAGTGCTGTGATGGGATTTTACAGCCAGGGGAGGGGAGAGAGGTTGGGCTCAACTCTGATTACGGAATGGGCAAGTGGGAATCTATGGCTAAAGAGTAGGGTAGAGTCAGTGGATGGAAAGTTAATAAAAGAAAACCTCAGGGGTAGGGGGGTTCTGGTGAAACTGACTTCAGCAGGATTTTTGCTGAAGGAAGGCCAGGTGGGAGAATGTGGGAGATGAGGAACCCGATCAGATATTAACGGGGGAGGTTCCGACAAAAATGGCTCAGCAGGATTCTTGCTAAAACTCGATTTTACAAGGAAGTGCACCAATGGGCCTAGGAGAAGTTTCAGAAGCCTAATGAGTCTGGTCAAGCAAAGAACGTTTATCAGCACCCAGCTTGGCCGTGCTTAGATTCCTGACCTACAGAAATTACAAGACAATATGTCTTTATTGTTTTCAGCCTGCTGCTATGTTTTAGGGTAACTGCTACACAGCAGTAAGTAACTTCCATCTTAGTTTCTGGGTTCCTGTTGTGAGATCCACAGTGGAGGTGGTAACTATTCAGTGCAACAAAGGATTGCTAGCTACAGGACAATCAGTTAAATTTGAATTTCACATAAATAGCTAATAACTTCTTAGTACCAGTATGCCCCATGCACTATTTGGGACACACAAACCAAAAAACAAAAACAAAACCAAAAAAACAACAAACCCCAAAGCGCTATGTCTGAAATTTAAATTTACGTAGGGATTCTGTGTTGTACCTGGCAAGCCTCAACAAATATTCAGTGCCTGGAGCACAGTCTCTGCCCTTGGGGGGTGGCTTAACAGAGGGAGAGGCAGATGCATAAAGAAGCAGATTTAATTTAATGTGCTGAAGACTGAAATAAAGATGGGCAGGGGCTGTCACTGGAGCGCAGAAGCAGGGATTCTAAGTTAAGACTAGAGGCAAAGGTAAGTGTTCTGGTGCATGAAAAATGATGTTATTCTCTTGGGGGTCCACAAGACAGGAGGAAGGCAAACTTATCACATAACGAGACTCCATGCCAAAACTTTACTGAACACGTAGCCCTCTGGAAATTTAGGAAAGCTGAATGCCATTTTTTAGAATCCAAACTATTGACTCTAAAATAGTTTTGACTCTAAAAAGAGTCGGGGAATTCTTGAATTTCTCAAATAATTCACGACTCTATCAGAAATTTTTTCATCATGACAAAAAATCAACTGGGGCTTAAATTTTTTAAAATGAAATTCATTCACTAACATAACTGAAAAGCCAGTGGTAAGACTGGCTTGAGGGACAATCCAAACACATTTTGGGGTCTCCCCTTCTTCTTGGGATCTCTAGTCGCTCATGGTTTCAAAATGGCAGCTGCTGTTCTAGGCCTGAAGGTACATGACTCAGAGGATGTCGGAGCATTTTTTTCCCTCAACCACAGTCATGAAAACTGTGGGTATCATACTGATCAGAAGCACAGCAGCTTATGTGTCTACTCCTGGACCAATCACTGAGGCCAAGGAAATGCCCTGAGCTCACTGGCTTACGTGTGGATCACATACCCACTCCTGAACCAATCAGTGTCAAGGGGCATGGCTGAGGGCTGAGCCAAACCTGGGCCTGGAGGTGGGGACCAGTGAAGCCCGAGACCATCCTGTGGTGAGAACATCAGAGATGAAAGGAAGAAAACTGTAGAAGTGCCAGCCGCAGAGGGCACAGCTGGACACTGCCTCCGAGGCTCTGCTGACACTGTCTATCTTGAAAGCAAAGTGTGAAAAAAAGAAAAGAAGCAATTCTTAACCAAGAATCCAGGCGGAAGTATTCATCATTTTCACACTTCATCAATCACAGGGTAAAGGAATGAGTGTTCCCATTCTTTCCCATTGAAATGAAGTCCCTGAGAGAGTAAGTCACTGGCCTAAGGTCTCGGTCCTACAATTAGGAGAAAAGAACTTTCACTCCAGAGGGTCCCGTGTCTCCCGACCATGCCTTTCTTATTGTATATGTAGTAGATTTGGAAGGTTATTGAATCTTTGAGGACCTATGCGTAGATATAAGGAATTTTAAAAATCCCCTCCCTTCACAAAAGATGCTTTTATGTTCTACGTGGAGCCTGGCTGGGTTGTATGATTCTTGAAGCCCCTTTCATAATAATAATTAAGAGTAATTCTGGTAGAAAACAGACCCAGGCTAACATTCTCAGAAAATGGAGGGGCCAGAACAGTAAGCAGATTGATGGAGGGCAAGGAGGAGGAGGAGGAGGAGGGAGAGGGGAGAGGGAGAAAGAGGGGAAAAAATGGGAGACAGAGAGAGAAATGTTCCGAACGTCTGGTGCCTGACAAATCACACGCTCAAGCAATATTCAGATGAAATATTGACGGTAACGAACACTAGACATCTCAGCCATGCTCTGGCATTTCTACAGATCTGATGTCAATTCCTTAATTTAATATCGAGGTCCTTTAAATTATTATTGATGGCTCCTTGAGATGCTAATTGAATTGGAATCACTTATCTCACTCTTTTCCACTTTAAGTGTATTATATTCCTTTTCAAGTGAACCCTGGGTGTCTTTCACTGACGTTTACTTTCAGAGATAAATCCTGCTGAGAATAATATTATGGGAGGACTAGTGTAAGACCTTGACCGTCAAGAAAGATCACTGCCAAAAAGTGATTTTTAATTACTTCTTACTGAGGAAGATTTAGCTCAACTCACAAAGGCGATATCACAATGTCAGCCAATTAAATAAAACCATTTATATTTAATGGCCTCACCACAGTCACATCCTTGAGGGAGTGAATCTCCTATTGTTTGGGTTAAAGTTATCTTTGCCACTTTTTCCTGATTACTTTTTAACAGTGCGAGCTTGAGTTTGATCCTATTTCTTTCTTACTGGGGATCTATTTTTACTGTATTATGGAACACGTTCAATTAAGTAACACCTACCTTAAGATAATAAAATGTATCCAAGCTTACAAACATGTATTGATAGAAATCCAATAAATAAATGTGAGCACTATAAAAACACCACTCAGATTTGTTTGGAAGGCATATTAGGAGGGTAAACATTATAAAATGATCAGATAATCATCACAGCATTATTTATGACAGCAAAGATTTGAAATCAGACAAGTCTAATAACAAAAGCAATTCACATAAACTTAGCACCTTTACCCCAGGGAAGAATTTTATTGTCAAAGATGATGCTACATGGAAAAATAATTGTGAAATAGTATGAAGTTAAAGAGGGGGATGTGTCATTCAAGTGAAATATAACTCCACTTAAGTTACTTACACCTTTGCCCATTCTGGAATCTTCATAACTCCATTTTAAATTTGGTATAGATGATCTTATTTACAAAACAGAAATAAGAGACACAGACGTAGTGAACAAATGTATGGATACCAAGGGGTAAAGCGGGGTGGATGAACTGGGAGATTGGGATTGACATACATACACTATTGATGCTACGTATAAAATAGATAACTAGTGAGAACCTACTGTATAGCACAGGAAACTCTACTCAGTGCTCTGGGGTGACCTAAATGGGAAGGAAATCCAAAAAAGGGGGATATATGTATACATATAGCTGATTCACTTTGCTGTACAGTAGAAACTAACAACATTGTAAAGCAACTATACTCCAATAAAAAGGTTAAGAAAAATAAATTTGCTTATAGCTATTAGAACAAAGAAATCATTTAGTAGTGAGGAGCGAAATTTGAAACAATTGAATTATGAAAAATCACCTTTTAAAAATATTATTTTAAAAGATGATGAAACCAGTAAAAGCAATTTATTTTTGAAAACCTATTTTCTTAGATAGGACGTATGAACAACACACCTGCAACCTTGGGGCGGTCCCTGTGAAACCTCAAAAATCCACAAGTGAGTGCACAGATTAAGACGAATCCCAGAGCCCAGAATAGTGTTGCAAACATGGCAGGGGTGTCAGTAAAGTAAAAAAAAAAAAAAAAAATTATGAAGAACCTAGGGGCAGGACAGGAATAAAGACGCAGACGTAGAGAATGGACTTGAGGACACGGGGAGGGGGAAGGGTAAGCTGGGACGAAGTGAGAGAGTGGCATGGACATATATACACTACCAAATGTTAAATAGATAGCTAGTGGGAAGCAGCCGCATAGCACAGGGAGATCAGCTCAGCTCGGTGCTTTGTGACCACCTAGAGGGGTGGGATAGGGAGGGTGGGACGGAGACGCAAGAGGCAGGAGATATGGGGATATATGTTTATGTATAGCTGATTCACTTTGTTATAAAGCGGAAACTAACACACCATTGTAAAGCAATTATACTCCAATAAAGATGTTAAAAAAAGAAAAAAAGTTGGCTACTGACAATGGGGGCAAATTCTGCAGTTATCTACACTGCCATTTCTGTCACCTTGCCCCTAAAAACCACACTTTGGAAATACTAATCATAATTTCTAAAAATTCAGTAAAACTATAAGAAAGTATAACCATGAAAGAAGCAGCACGGTAACCTGTAGAAATGCCATAATATATTAAATCCATACCAGTGTGACATAAAAGTATAATCCCGAGCTGAGATAATCTCTCCCCTCAGTACTCACCACAGCCAACACGCCCATTGGGAGTCTACCCCATGTGATCTTCCGGAATCAATGTCTGCCTCCTAAATATTAGGGTTAGCCCTGGAGTTAGCGACAAACACTTGAACACTTGCTTACTAACAACCAGCTCTTTCCATCTCCAATAATCTTGATTATATTCGGAGGAAGAGAAAAAACGGTCTCAGCTGGAGGAGCCGTTGAGATCAGATCTCATGATCATCTTTGCAAAAATAGCTCAGCATCACCTTGAAAAGCATAGGCTTGGAGCCAGGTTGGTTGGCTTGGAATCCTGGCCTTGCAACCTGCAATCTTTGTGATCTTGGGCAAATTATTCAACTTCTCAGAACCCAGGTCTCCCCATCTTAACATATACACACTACTGTATACAAAATAGATAATCAACAAGGACCTACTGTATAGCACACGGAACTCCAAAATGTGATAACAATAGCTTTGTCACAGGTTTATTATGGAGATTAAATGCTACAGCGTGCTTAAAGTACTTAGAAGGGCACTTGTAAGTAGTAAACATTATAAAATTGTAAGTTTGATAATTTTATAAATAGCATACACAATAGAATTTCAAGGACACACTATCTGTTTAAGACGCAGAAAACAACCTTTTCTGCTAATTCAAATTGAAATACAAAGAAAGATTGGGCTGGCCAAAAAGTTCATTCGGGATTTTCGTAATCTCTTACCTTTGTTAATTCTTCTACTTAGGACGTGATCAGCAGTATTCTACCTCCCAAGTCAAGATGCTGATTTATGAAACTGCAAAAATTATTTAACTTAATGGCCAATGTAATTAAGTTACACAAATAGTAACATAAATGCCTAGTGAATGACTACTTTGAGAGAGCATACTCAGACCGGTTTGTAAAATGAATAAAATTATTCATTCGAGGATAAAGGAGACCCTCCAAGTGGAAATCTCTAAGATGAATGGAAGGCCCAGTGCCAGGGGTCAGAAGTCCACGGTGCCCTAAGCAAACATTTAATTATCAGAGGGACTTTCTCTGGTTCCCGGTGCTCCCCTAGATTATGGTCTTACTATTTGCAAAGTAGGAAATAATCAAATTGGGATCAGGAACCTCTCAGCACTTCCAGCTTCAGGTTTGGACTGGAACACATGAATCACCCTTAACAAGTACACATGTACTTATTATTTTATCCATAAAAAGTTGTAGGCACATACTGCCCAGGTGGACATGGAGAGTTTCAGGTGCAGAAAACAGGGATGGAGAGAGGGGACCCTTCTGTGAAGGGTGGGACAAGGCTCTCCCCAATGTGGCCCTTGATACAGAGTTGGAGGAGCAGCCAGGTGCCCTGAGCACAGAACATTCTGGAACACTAGCAGTCCGGTGGCCGAGCTGACTTTGTCACACCCACCAGAGCAGAGAGGAAACCGCACAATTACAGGAGACTGGACCAGGTTCTCAACTGAGGGAGGCGAGTGGTTTATCTCAGGTTGCTTGGAGCCTCACCCATGGCCTGAGCTGATCTCTGCATGGAGCCAAGCAAAGTGAGGCCAGCAGAGCCCTGGGAAACCGGGGTCGCAGGGGAGAGGTCCCCCACACCCAGTTGTCCCCCTTGTAACAGGAAGATGCCAGGAAGTAAAATGTAGAGGATGAAATGCAATTATGCACTGTGAAAACCGGTAACTTTCCAGCCCTATAAAACACAGAGGATGCAGAGGATGAAGGAATAGAGCATCACAGTTGCTAATTTCTAATACGCCCCTATTTCTGCCTTCCGGGGGCTGAATGCAGCCCCAATTACTTACTGCCCTGGTTCCGTTCAATGAAATCAGTAAATTTAATTTGTGTTAAGAATAAATGTTTCACTACCAAATGTAAAACAGATAGCTAGTGGGAAGCAGCTGCATCGCACAGGGAGATGAGCTCAGCGCTTTGCGATGACCTAGAGGGGTGGTATAGGGAGGGTGGGAGGGAGAAGATATGGGGATATATGTATACGTAGAGCTGATTCACTTTGTTGTAAAACAAAAACTAACACAGTATTATGAAGCAATTATACTCCAATAAAGATGTATTTAAAAAAAAAAGAATAAACGTTTCTCCTCCATAGACTCAATGTAACTCTTTTAACATTGATTGTTTGCTCACAAAAGGAAACATGATCTCTCAGATCGCTTTGAATTTTGAAGAATTCTATGATGTTTCCTTACTCTTTTAAACATATTGAGGTTAATTTGCAGCATCAAATATAAGGTGTTTTTTGTTGTTGTTGTTGCTGTTTCTGGTAACATTTACAACATTCTGGGACATTTGAAGGTGGTCTAGAGGAAAGGTAATACTGTATTTTGATCCATGTTTGCTCATCTTAGAGATTTTTTTTGTTAATAACAGAATAGACAAGTTAGATTTAATTGATGTCTACAGCATACTACATCCAAAAAAAAAGGCAGAATACACATCCTTTTCAAGTTCTCATGAAATGTTCTCTGGGATTAACCACACAGTAGGTTACAAAACAAGCCTCAGCAAATTTAATAGGAACTATATCAAACATCTTTTCCAACCACAATGGTGTGAAACTAGATATCAACTACAGAAAGAAAAACGTGAAAAGAAGAAACACATGGAGACTAAACAACATGCTACTAACAAAAAAAGGGTCAGCGATGAAATCAAAGAGAAAAATCAGTAAATAACTGGAGACAAATGTAAATGAAAACACAACTTTATAAAATCATACCTTAGAGATTTAAAAATGACTTTTAAAGAATATTTAGACTCCTCCATCCACAGCAATGAGAGGAAATACCAGGATGCAATCCCTTTTAAATGGCTAATCTAAGCATTAAGTAGCTTTCAGGAAGTATGCTGTCATCAGTGTAAATTAAGGAACCACAATATAGTCCTCACAGATAAACAAATTCACTGTTACTTAATAGTAAAATAAGAAGGCATGATTTTTTCCCCCAAATAACAGTCTCAAGAGATCTGCTGACACTGCTCCAGGTGGTTTTACATTTTTACTTTCTCAGTGTGTGGCCACGTGGTGGCCATGTTACCAGGTTCCTGCTAATTAGAAACTAAATAGTTCATATTGCAAGTGGCTGATAGCAACGTGTGTGGCTCTCTTTCCTTCCATTTTATCTCCTCTGAAGCCAAAGATTAAAAAAAGAAAAAAAAAAAGAACATAAAACAGTGCAAACATCTTCCTAGCCACGTAAGTGATGTGAGGCAAATTGAAATGAGTTTGCTGGCAGTATGCACAGCGTTTAATAAAAAATAGTTAAGTTATAGGACAGATACCACATTAGTCCTAAAATATTTAAATTGCACGTAGTTCTTTTAAAGATGATCTTGGCAGTATGGGACTCTTTTCATCTATGTGAAATTTGACTCTGATGACCCAGAAAAAAGGCAGCCAAACTTTTAGAGGCCACTCTTGCCCTAGACTTCCTTCAGTGCCCGATCAGGGGTCCTATCGCTCTCTGAAGGTATTGACCTGAAAATGTATTGACGTGAAAGGGAGTAGAAACTGAGCTATCGCCATTCAGTCTGCATCACAGCCAGTGAGTGATACGCAGGCCATCAGCATATTACTTTAGATCGATTTTTGCAAACACGAGTTTTGAAATAAAGTACAAGGGACTTTATTTTGGAGAAGGGTCTTGACACTAATGTGTCAAGACAGTTTATTTGCACAGAGTTTATTTGAGGCTGTTTTTAATAATTTAGGTAGAATTCGGTAAGAACTTTGAATCAACTGCCTTTACAGTTCACTGTAAATTTAAGATTCTATGGGTAGTATCTCTGTTGTTCATCCAACAGAGGAAAGAAAACCTTCTTAAAACAGTTGTTTTTTAACCTTTTGGCCGTTTATCGACAAGAGAGAATGTAAATAAAACTATAATTAGTCAATGGCTTTTAAATAATGTCTGAAAAGGAAAAAACACACACTTCCATTACGAAGGAAGACGAAGGGACTCCAAGAGGGAGTCTGGGAACGCTTGAAATTTCCACGTACGTGTTATTAGATCCGATGGAAGTCGGGGTCCCTGTGTATTTGATGATATATTTGACGAACCACAGGGAGTAACGAAGTCACAGCTATTGTGTTGCTGGCTGCCTAGTTCACCCTGTGTGAGGCGGGTACTGGGCTGGGATGTGAACAGAAATAACCTTTTGTTGGGCAAAGGCACTGGCGTGCCACGTTCTATCTGTTTGTGTTAATTACCTTATAAAGGAAATTCATGAAATTTATATTTCAGTCAACTGAAACAATCCTTTGTAACCCAGATTTGCAAGTCACCCCTCTGAAATCGGGGACAGATGCACACATGCGCGCCATGCCCTTGCAGACACACATGTGCTGACATCCTGGTCCCCACAGGGATGTTAGTCCTCATTTGCCCACCTTCACAGAACCTCTGAGCACATCTTTACCTCCAGAAGTAATTTTGAGTGACTCAAGATGAAGCCTAGCACCAACTGCGTTTGTTAATAGTAATAATAACAATAATAACAGCAACAACGATGAACCCCACGGGCTTCCAACTTTAGCTAAGTCATTAAAAGAACAAAGGAAATACCTAGGGCTAGCAAAATGTGTTTCTGGGATTTAAAAAAATAAAAAAATAAAAATCACAATATTTCTGCTAGGAAGAGTTGTTGACTTTCTACTTTTATATTAAAGCTGCATTAACATTGAAGTCATCACTGGCCTTCCTTCAAGTATGCTGGTATCATACATGACGGTGTGTTCACTGAACAGGCTTTGAGAAATGGCAATGCCCATCTGCCCATGGGTAAATTTGCATTCATCAGAGCAAACGGTTGCCTTCCCCACACAAAGATTCTTCTACTGATGTCCCTGACCCTTATTTATATTGGGATGCTTTATAATGGAATAAGTAAATGTCTAAAAGTAAAATTTCTGTGTATCCTAATTAACCCTTTCAACACTGAAGAAACATATCCTGATAAATCATGAAAATTAAGCTGGCGCAAAAAGAAAAATTTAATCATGTTGCCAGATATTAAGGTAGGATCAACAAAAAGAGCACAGCTTTTGAAAATATTAAAGTTTAATTGGTACATGATATATAGCCTTGAATCAGTTCTAAACTCTTGAAGTCCTACAATTTCAAGGAATACTTGCTTTTTTTTTTTTTTTTTTTTTTTTTCCTCTTTCTGAGCGGAGGTGCGGTATGGTGACTCAGAACAGAGACTCTGGGGCAGTTCTGGCTTTATTCGAATCTGGTCTCTACTACTGCTGGTGATTTGGCCTTGGGGCAAGTTAACTTCCCTGAGCCTCAATTTCTCCACCTACAAAGCTGCAGCTACTTGGCGGAATGGTTGTGACACTTGATGACTTAACACGCATTAACGTTCATTAGAGACTGATACCAAGAGAACACTGTGTAACGGAGATAAGTAAAATAGTAGCGTTCGAAATACAAATGAAACACTAAAATTTCACCTAGAGATATAAGCTTTTTCTAACTGAACTGGACTCAGAGATGATCTACTTCCATGTTGACACTGTCACAGAACAGGAGCCCAAAGAAGTTAAAAAAAAAAAAAAATGACAGTAGTTAATGGCTTAACCAGACTGGAAACTTTGGCTTCATAACCAGAGAGAATTCTCATCACAACTTGTTAACAAACACTTACAGGACAACCACCAAAACCCAGTAAATGCAGCTAGCTAACCGTACAAGGTATCGATAAAAATAGAAGCACCGTGCTTAATGTGCTTGCCATCTAATGTGGGGGGAATGGGTCCTCGAAGCATGTGTGTTACCTGAACTACACCCAGCAAATGCGTGAACTCACCCGTCAATCACCGTGCCTTGGCTGCTTAAGCCTGTATGTTGAGAGAAACCTACAAGGTAAATTGAAAGAAAACGAAAAGCCATATGAAAAATTCATCATGTTGATTTTAGATACGCCTGCCTTTGCAAAATACATGACCTCCTTCTAACTAAAAGTGGAAAGGCCATCTTATTTTAATGGCGCTCCAGTTCACTTTGTTTTTCAGGCTGAATTGAGCTCCATGTTCTATCAAATGACGGGGGCTGTGAATCAGCAAAATCAACTGTGAGTCTCCAGACCTCAGCAACATCAAAATTGGACAGCGATTCACAGAAGAGCAAAGAAAAGGCACATTAGCACAATTCAACTTCCTTAAACCATCTGCACCAACAGCCAAAGCTCCCAGACACGTGCCCCCAAGGACTCCAGGGCCGGATGAGCAAGCTTCCTACTGTGTCTAATTCTCTTTGCAACAAGAGTATCCATAATTTCATCTCAAGAGCCAGAGACGAAAGCAACACAAAGCAAAACAAGGAAGTCAGTACATTTTAAAGATGAGATGTCTCTACGCCACGGCACCACCAGGCACTTTGGAAAAGCACAACAAACGACTTTAAAAATGACATGCCAAATAGCAAAGACGGCTGAATGTTTTCAAAATAGGGTTACTTAATATTACACATGATCAGGATGGCTGTCTAGAGGATAACTTCAATGCATGGCTTCATAATATATACAATGAAACTGAGCCAGCAAGTCTCAGGAGGAGCTCTCATCAGCAATCCTGGGATGTCTGTTTTAGGGTCTTTCTCTTGCCCTCTGTCCCAAGTTGGCCCGGGGGTGTCAGCCGGCCACCCTGTGAATCCCACCCCCACCATGTGACTCTGGGTGAACATGAATGTTAGCAACGTTGGAATCGAGCTCTAGATAAAATGAAAGTGATTTCAGACACATCCGCTGACCTCGGAGCAAAGGGGATTTTAGGATGCGTCACCCAACAGCTGGTGGGGATTCTACTCAGCAGCAGTTTTGCACTGTGACAGTACAAGGCGGGTGTATTTGCTTGGGGGTTGAATTGAGACATGCAATCTGTAGATCTGGATGTTACCAAAGTGTCCCAGCATACTGGTCACCAATGCATCAGTGCAATGAGCTGAATGCATATACCACCCCCCCCCAAAATTCCTATGGTGAAATCCTAAACCCCTGTGTGATGGGATTAGATGGCATTGGGAGGTGATAAGGTCAGGAGGGTAGAGCCCCCATAGACTAGTTGCCTTGTAAAAGAGACCCCAGAGAGCTCCCTGCCTTCTTTCTGCCACGTGAGGACACAAGTCTGCAGTCTGTGACCCACAAGGAGGCTCTCACCAGAACCCAACCATGCTGATCTCAGAATTTCAGCCTCCAGAACTGGGAGCAATACGTTTCTGTTGTTTATAAACTACTCACTCTGGTACCTTTTACAGCAGCTTGATTTGACGAACACGGTCAGGCATAAAGGATCATATATTTACTGCCTTTGAAGGATTTCTACCATATGAGTTTGCAGGGGGCTTCCATCTGCTTCCAGGCTCAAGCTCACACAACCCACAACGTGTGTTGCTAGTTTAAATGTGTTCAGGGTCACACTGAATGCTCAGGTGTCCAGCTGTGTGGCCGGTCTCTGTCTGTTTACACATATCTACCATATCCCCAGGGGTGGAAGGACGGGCGTGAAGGAAAGGCCTGTGGCTGGCGTCTTGCTGGTACCCCTAAGAGCACTGGCTGAAGAGGTCCGAGTCCCCCAAGGCCCTGCGAGAAAGGAAGAGGTGAGGAGGCAGAGTTCTCACGCACAAGAGCATCCATCAGTAATGAGGGAAAGAGGTGCCATAGGGCCCTGGGAGGGACAGTCAATGTGATGCCATGAGAGGACCAATGTTCAGATGTTTACCACGCAGAGCACCACAGCCTTTCCGGATGAGGAAGGGGGAAACCACCACCAACACGTAGGGGGCTACAACCTCACCCCCAAAGACGTAGGTGACCCAGCGCAGTGGAGATAAGTTTGCTTCTGGTAGGCAGCGGGTAACAGGGTGACTCTCCCTCTCCCACCTCTTCTATCTCTTTCCCACCCCTCAGTGGCGGGACAGTGAAGGTGGGGAGACAGGTGAGCAGCTTCCCAGGGTTCCAGATACACAGCCCAGATGGTACGGGGGGGTGGCGAGAAGAGGTGCCAGTCAAGAATAAAATCAACACTCCAAGGGAACAGAACCAAACCTCCCCAGAGTGAGAGCTTTCAATAAGTAAACGTGACTAACAAGTTAGGGAACTGGATCGGGGTGATGGTAAAGGATGCTACAGCAGGGAAAGGGGACTTGGGCAGGGTGCGGTGTAACAGCATTTGGACGGTATGAAGCCACTGAGATGCCTCAGTCAAACTGGTCACACACACAGAGGGAAGAGACAAGAAAAAACACAATGTTTGATACCAGGAGATGGGAAGGCAGGTAAATTTTAATTTCTTCTTTCCAAATGAAATGTCCTACAATTACTGTATATTCTTTTCCTGCTATGATTGTGATTTTTAAGCTATTATAAAAATTACAGCTGCTTAAACACAGGAAAAAATGCTATAATTTTACTGCTATTCTAAATATTACCATGGACCAACACAACGGTCCATTTTACATGATGATGATAAAAATTGCCAAACGACTAAAATATGGTCCTATCAAGCTTATATATTTCAACATCTCACATCAGTAACTAAATTTCATCCAATAATCAGCATTGCTGCCTCTAATACTGAAGTAAAGAGTGAGTGTAGAAATTATAATTAAGGAATAATTAAAATTTCCACAAAGTTACTCCATATAGGATGGATTTAGAAGCTTGGGAAGAACCGCAGACCTAATTCCACACGTTGGCATTACTCATGATGATTGGTCCTGAAGTGATGGACACATCCAACACCCTGAAAATGTCTAACAATAAATGGAGACACAGCCTTAATTGGAACGATGCCTCGTCTCTCCCCTAATGGACAGCAATTATCATGTTGATAGTGCCAGGGAGCATCTAACAACGCATTTTTATTATACTTTTAATGGCCCTGAATACAAAGTAGGACATTTTCTTTCCTCTTTGGCATTAATTTGCTTTCCCTCCTCCATCCCCCATAGGAGGGGGGTGATGGGGAGTCATGAGTTTAAGAGTTAGGGGGTCAGATTCACACTGTGGATAAACCATGTCTGTGGTTGAGCAAAATATGAATTTGCGGAATAAGAAAAGCATAACTTTTTTCCTATATTGATGAACGAATCAGGAAACTACGGAAGGGATTTCTCAGCTGCTTTGATTTTAACATGATGAGTCTTAAGCATATGGCTGCACAGGGAACATCTCCATTATCAATTTCACTTGCCTTTTCCAGATGGGGTTGCTGGGTCCCCAAGAGTCTATGAATTCTACTGTCCTTCAGCGTAATTGGTTTTCTTTGCCGTCTATATTTTTGTGTGTATTTAAAAATATTATTCTGAGAAAGAGTTCATAGAGTTTACTAGAATGGCTGAATTCACAGCACAAAATAGTTAAAAATAGTACTTCTGAACACACATCCACAACAATATCACTTGTTGCCCCTCCTTTTATTTTAATTAAAACTCTTTTCACCTTGCTTCTATTCAGATTTTGTGAATTTGTGTGTGTATAACTGCTTTGTACAGTGCTCTTGTGTGTTTCCTCCTATAATCCTTTTCCAACTGAGCAAAGTTGACTTTCAATCTCCATTCTAGAGTAAACTCTGTTCCACCAAATCATGGGACATCTTGTGAGTGGCAGGGTGTGGGGACAGCTCACGTTTAGAAGCAACACACCCAACTCTTACACACAACTTTGTAATAAGAACTTGGGAAAGATACTTGACCTCCTGAGCCGCAGTTCTCATCTGTAAATTCCTCACATATTTGCATGAGACTGCACACAGAAAGCACCTAGCACACCACTTGACATGAACCTATGCCCAGATATATTAAGGAAAAAAAAACTGTACCAGTGTGAAACTTACACTTGAGGTTATATTTAACCTAATGTGTGAAAATGCTAAATTCACACATTTTCTGTATTAGTCATTGGCATGTGAACAGTTTAAAGGGTGATTTTTATTAGTTTGAGATCTGTATCAGAAATTTACTTCCAAAATGTGTGGATGCTTTAATACAGATGGGTAGCATTTCAGAGTGACAAGGAAAATGGAGATGGTGTTGGTTTTAGTGGACAAGTCATACGATTCTCTCGCACCTCAGCTTCCTGAAAGATAGCAAATTAAAAAGGTAAATAGAAATATGTTTAAAAGGGTCAATTGTCATTCAAATACCAGCTACCATCAGTATTGTATCTTCACTACTACACCACAAGCTACTGGACGGGAGACAAACCAATTCACCTTGGATTCATCCACAAAGCCTTGCACTGTGCTTGGAATAAAGCAAGAATTCAATCCATGTTCAATGCATGAAGCAAGACAGGGAAGTTCAGGATGAATGTTGTTAATCCGATGTTATTTCTTAGGGATCAGATCCTTTGAGCCTCTTAAAATATTTTCAAAATATTCAAGACTCAAGTACCACACTCCATTTGGACGGAAAATTGGATGATTTTTTTGTAGATTTGCACTAGAGAACAAAAATAAATTTCTCCTTTACGATGGCTTACTGTGAGAAAAATTTAGGTACTCAGTACCAGATAAAACAAACTTTATGACCAAGGAATGGCTACTAGGATTCTCAACCGATACGGGAAAAAAATAAGCTGAATGAAAAATGGTGACGATGAAATTTTCAAGGGCTCTGGATGTCTTAAAAATTGTCTTGACTTGTGGTTGCCAAGCGGGGGTGGGTGGAAGGGATGGATTGGGAGTTTGGGACTAGCAGATGTAAACTATTATATACTGAATGGAATAACAACAAGGTCCTACTGTCTAGCACAGGGAACTATATTCAATATCATGTAATAAACTGCAATGGAAAAGAATATATATATGTGTAACTGCATCACTTTGCTGTACAGCAGAAATGAACACAACACTGTAAATCAACTAGACAAAAAAAAAAAGAAAAAGAAAACTTTCTTGAATTGTCATGAAATCCTGAATAATAATTAAGTCTGTGTACCCACATATCATCATCATTATAATTTTTCTGGTAATAATTTATCAGAAGTTATAAATCTCAGTGAGTTTTCCTTCCTTTATTGTCATCTGAAATTGCAAATGTTTCTCTTTAATTACCTGAACAAAATGGAATTTAACACCACACTCATTATGACAAAAGTCTGGCTAGAATTCCAGAACAATTCCTTCACTCAATCCATTCATAATATTGGTAATTCCCTTCTGATCACACTGCATCAAATTGTGGTTTGCTTTGGTTATAGCAACATGCAAGGAAAGCACTAAATTTTAAAAACACACACTATTAAAAATCACAGGAAAATCAATGCAAACTGGAATCAAAGGGAAACCCCAATATATCGAGAGAACTCTAACTTGAAAAGATACGTGCACCCCAATGTTCACAGCAGTGCTTTTCACAATAGCCAAGACATGAAAGCAATCTAAGTGTCCATCGACAGATGAATAGATAAAGAAGATGTGGTATATATATATATATACAATGCAATACTACTCAGCCATAAAAAATAATGAAATAATGCCATTTGCAGCAATATGGATGGACCTAGAGGTTTATCATACTAAGTGAAGTCAAACAGAGAAAGACAAATACCATATGATATCACTTATATGTGTAATCTAAAATATGACACAAATGAACTTATTTACCAAACAGAAACAGAACCACAGACATAGAAAACAAACTTATGGTTCCCAAAGGGGAAAGGATGGGGGAGGGATAAATTAGGAAGTTGGAATTAACAGATACACACTACTATCTATAAAATAGATAAACACATGGTTCTACTGTATAGCACAGAGAATTATATCCAATATCCTGTAATGAACCATAATGGAGAAGAATATAAAAATTGTATATATTAATACATATTTTATATAATTATATATATATATATAACTGAATCACTTTGCTGTACACCTGAAGCTAACACAACACTGTAAATTAACTATACTTCAATTTAAAAAAAGGTTAAAAAAAAGTGAAGCTTGATTAAAGGTACTTGGATTCATGTCTTTTCTAACTGCCATACTTAAATTTTGGGAAATTATTTTATTTTTTATCCATAGTGCTTTCTTTTTACACGTATATGCTCAGTGCCTCAGACTTTGTAGCATCCTGCAATCAGAGATAGAATAATTCAAATCCCAACCATCAGCTTCTATCTAGTTGACCTTGGACCAGTGCCTAACCTCTCTGAGCATAAGTGACTTCACATATAAATAATCATCTTTTACAATTCAGATTACTGACCCAAGTCCTAAGTAAAGTTACACGTGCAGAATGTGTGATCCAGTATCTGATGCGAAAGAAATACTGGTCTGCATTCTTTTTTTTTTTTTCCTGCAAGTTAAACAAACAAACAAAATGTGGAATACCGTAAGTAACAACTGTAGAATAAATTGAGGTACAAAATACCAATGAGCCCTGAGGAGCCCTTGGTCATACTTTTCATTTCCATAATTTCCTCAAATTTTACCAAAATATATATCAAAAATTGAAGGGCAAAGAAAAAAATTAAACATTAGCAAAGGCACCGAAAATTCAAAATCTCTCCAGGGTGGTTTATGTATCCAGCCTCCACTGTGACCAGCAGTTGAGTCTTGAGTGCTTCCTGCCAAAAGCCTCCCAGTTGTACCTAATTGTCAGAGATGACTGTAACACATATAAATCATGGGGAGAATGTTACATCTATTTGCCTTGCTTGGTAGCATTAATTTAAGCCAACCATAAAAACCTTGGGACAGAGAAAACCTTAATTTATATCTAAGTGATGGTACTCTGGAAAAGTGGTAATGAGGACATTTCAGTGTCCAGCCCTGTTGGAAAAGTCTCTTAATGCTTGCGTCTCAATTTAAGTGTAAAGTTGCTTTTTTTTTTTTTTTCTCTCCAGAGAAAACAAACATTTCAATCAGATATTTCTAGGGCTGGTCGGTTGACCAGCTGTCTTAGTTGGCATTATTACTTCTATAATGACACACCAAAACGAGATGGGACTGTTCCATGAATGATGTCTTTTCTTCACAATATAGTTAGGTTTTTATTCATTTTACGGAATGTGCTTTAGAAAATGAAGCATCTGCCTGTTTGTTTCAAGAGCTCAATGACAATATGGCATTTTAATGCCTTGCTCCATCTTTTTTTCTTTTTTTTCTTCTTTATGCATTTCATTCTTAAGTTCTGTCAGTAGAAGAATGGAGAGGTTATGGAAATAAATAAAACGTTTTATGGAGTGGGTTATAGTTAGGTCTTCAAAAGCAAATATGTACTTTCTTACTTAAATATGAAACTAATTTTTGTCCACATATAGTCTGCAACAAATCATTGGTGGAGTCATTTCAAAATGTTTTTTTGGTCATCTCCCTCCTATCACGGTGAGAATCATAAACATGCTGTTGAATAAAAGACATGGTACCCACCCTCATTGGGCTTACAGTGGGGGAGTGAGAGCAGATAAATGCTCGGATATGTATTTAATTCATAATGGTAGTAAGAGTTAAGAAGAAAAAAAAGATGATTATCAAAGAGTACGAAAGTGAGAACTGAAATACCAGGAAGTACCTACAAAGAAGGGACATTTAAGCTTGAAACAGAAAACACAGGTAGGCAAAGAATGAAGAAAGAGTGTTCTGAGGAAAAGGAACAGCCCGTGTGAACGGGGAGAGGCAGGAGAGAGCTGGGTGTTGCACATCTTCTGTCATTGGCAGGATGCAGCACGATACCCTCCACCACAGCCGTCCACATCCTTATCTCCAGAACCTAGGAATATGTTCATCTACTCGGCCAAAGGGTCTTTGCAGATGTAGGAGTCAAGGATGCTGAGCTGGGGAAATGAAACTGTCTTGAATCCTCTGAGTTTGCCAAATGGTATCACTTGGGTCCTTTTTGGCTATGGTCAGAGTGAGATATCATTAGGAACAAAAAAAAAAAGGTCAGAAAGATGAAATGCTACTGGCTTTGAAGATGGAGAAAGGCAGAGGGGGTGTGGTGAGCCAAGGAATGCAGACAGCCTCTAAAAGTTGGAAAGGGCAAGGAAACAGATTCGCCATTGTTCCTTCAGAAAATAATTCAGACCTGCAGCACCTTGGTGGTAGCTCGGTGATAATCTGGTCAGTCTCCTACAGAACTGTAAGATAATACATTTTGCATGTGATTTTTAAGCCTCTAATTTTGTGGTAATCTGTTGTAAGAGCAATAGAAAACTAATACACTCTTACGATTTCATGAAGAAAACAATCTCAACGGACAAAAGGAAGAATAGTCCATCTTCTGTGAATCAAAGTGTCCTCTGTTATTAAACAATGGGGTCTGAACATGGAAATAAGGGTGGCCGGAAGCAGAGGTCTTAGAATCAAATAGGAGCCGTACTATTCGTATTTCAGTTTCATCTTTGGTCATTTGTAAAGTAGGTCTGGGATAGATAGATCGATAGGCAGAACATACACAGATATATGCTACTGTAAAATGAATTTTCAAAGTATCTGTTAATACTTGGCACCTAATTAAAATTCACTGACTGGGAACTTTATGTGTGGTATACCTGACAACCCTAATTCCAAAACAGTCTTTGAGAACACCACCATCCTCTCATACCTGATATCAATTTATGTGGTGGTAAGAAGAAAACTTAGTTTTCAGGGTTTGGTTTTTGTTCCCGCTTTCCAAGAAAGAGAATTTTTTTTTTCCAGTTCCAAGACAGCGAAATGATAGAACATTATTTGATAATCTCTTTAAAAATTAGTAAAGACAGAAATATATCCCACAATCTAATCTAAAACCACTTTCCCCTCGGGAATATCTGAGTTTGTCAATAGTTTTTAGATTGTCAGACAAACCATATTTGATTTTCCAAAATATGTTACCTTATCTTTTAGAATGTAGTAGGAATTTTTATACCTCTTATATTCCATAACTACAGGAAGATTCAATCTGACTAGTTAAAACATTTGATAAATATGTGTGTGGGGAGAAGGTATGTAACAAAAAAAAAAACTGAACTATTTTATAAAAATTCCTTTCTTGTTTATTATAACAAGAGTGATTTATCAATTAGCACCCTTTAAAAATGCTTTGGTGGATATTATCATATATACATTTTTTCAAACATGTATAAATATCTTTCAGTTTTTTCACATTTGGAAGAGGGAGATTATTATTTTCTAATTTTGTAAATTATCTTAAAAATTCTACAATTGGTAAAAATAATTTATATATGGAGTGATAAATATAAGGTTACAAAATGAGGTAGAGACAAAATGAATGTGAAAAATTATATAATGAACAAACCAAGCCAGCATTATTATTATTCTCAAATGACAGAATTAAACTGCACAATTATGGCAAACCTAAACCATGGTGATGTTAATTTCAGTTCCTGGGATTAGCAATTATCTGACTAGGAGGAAAGTAGATTAACACCAGATATTTTTCACACATTCAAGGAAGATTTTTAAAAGTAAATAATATTTCCTCTTTGATCAACACTTTTGGAGTTATTTTAGGAACTGCACTTTATCTACAATTTAAATTAGTTGACTTTGGGTTTTTTTGGATTCATTTAAAACTGTTGTCTAGGCCTTAATATTTCTTAAGCTGAAAATTGTTAAACACTATTTTCACTATGAACAGGTTATTTTTTGGTGTATTGCTACATAAATGATTAGACATTTACATGCTGGTCTTAAATGAAACTTCTTTTTTACAATGAATGTATTAATAATCAAAAATCAGTAGAGATAGTATAACGTTTCATAATGTTTCATAATCTTTCTGAATAACAAACCATTAAACTTGATAATGCTAAAAGCTAAAATAATTATGTTGTAACAGATGCAATCTCAGGGCTGGTGCTGTTATTTGTAATTTGGTTCACATTTGAGAAGCAAGAGGCCGGCAAGGATCAAGAACCACAATTATGTTTACATTAATTAGTCTAATATTTCCATTCCTAGGGATTTAACTTTAGATGATATTTATTACACCATGAAATATTTAAGCAGAGAAAAGTAAAACCTATGTTTCAGCAATAGGGAAGAGTTAAATATATGACAGTGTATCAGGGCAATTGAGTTTTGTTCATACTTAGAAACATAGGAAATATTTATTATCTATTTAGTGTAATGTCAGAATACAAAAGCCTATGCACATTATGATTTAATTGCAGCAAAACATCCACACATGTGGGAGGAGACTTCCAGGTAACAGAAATGAAAATAGGTACAGCAACAAGGCAAAGATACATTTTCTTCCTTTCAAAAGTAAATGCTCTTGTTATAATGGCTTTTGTGGTCAAATATGCATAAGACAGGGAGGAAATGGAGGTGGGGAAAAAAAAAAGAGGCAAAAAGATAAGAGGGAATTAGGTCTTATTTGAATTCTTTCCAGGATTAACAGAAAAGCAGTCTCCAAGGAATTAAGTTGCTGGCCCTTAGAATTACCTTGTTATTAAAACGCTATTATACTTGTTTCCAGAATGTTCTATGGCTACTGAAAGTTGATAATCGATGTTTCTATTCATTTGCTTCTGTAGTTGATAAATCCAAGATGAACCCTAAGAGCAGATCGTATTTTTACCTTCAACATCAGATTGGTTTGACTTGTTCTACTTTCTTATACTTACTGAAAAATCATTTTAAGAAAATACATGTAAAGTAATAAAACTGAGGCTATAATATGCAGCATAATGACATAAAACCAGTTCTGCCAAAGATCATGATGAGTCAAGAAATGACTAAAAATATTCCAGAATTAAGGGGGGGAGGGAAGCATGGAAGATGGAAAAAATATACTCGTAGAAATTTTGCATTATGGAAATCGGAAAAAGAACATCTAGAAATTGTCCTGTTTTACAATGGTTGACTTCACTAGCCAGGATGGAAAAGTATGGTAGCGTCAAGTATTCCTTCAAAATGCCTTGGGGGTGTGGGATTCTCATACAGTTTTTGCCCATGTGCCTTATAGGTGTGATGGGGGAACATTATGTAACCCAGCAAGCACTGGGTTTTCAGCAAGCAGAAAACCCACTAGTGAAAACATCTTTATTCATACACTGTAAACCATGATGGATCCCAGCCCATTCCCTCCCGTCTCCTTTGACGTCTTACTTTGTGGATTATTCCGGCTCTCCTCTCTTCAATCTTGCCTTCCAGGGGCTTTATAGTACAAACATGTGTTCAAGTTTTCTGTCTGAAAAATAAAAATCTTCCCTGGAACGCAAGGTTCTCTCTAGACATGGTTTCACCTCCCTAACATGCCTAAGACTTTTGAAAGGATAATTCCCTAAATGACCTAAATAAAAGGGCTGCCAACTGGTCTCCTTCCCTTAATTCCCTCCTCCTTTGCAGTGTCTTCCCATCTGCAAGGCGTCTTCCCTCAGTCTTGCCGGCAGAGGAACATTCTAAACAGCAAATATGGCCCCATTCCTTTAACGCTAGGATCCTTCTACATTCCTTCACAGTTTTAGGAGGAAGTGTAAACTTCACATCAAGCCATTCGAGAAACTGCCCATTCTGCCCTTGACCTCCATTTCCCATCTGTTTTCTCACCACTTACTGGCTTGCCCCTCTTCTCCAGTTATCGTGAGCTGCTTGAGTTCTTCTCTGCCACCTGCCTGCCTGCACACACATTCTTCCAGTTGTCTTTCTCCTCCCAGATCCCCAGCCTTGCATCTCAACAAGACTCCCGCTCCTTCTTTTTCTTTTTTTTTTTAAAATTTTTATTGGAGTATAGTTGATCTACAATATTGTGTTAGTTTCAGGTATACAGCAAAGTGAATCAGTTATACACACACACACACACACATATATATGTCTATTCTTTTTCAGATTCAAAAAGACAAACAACCCAATCAAAAAATGGGTAGAAGATCTAAATAGATATTTCTCCAAAGAAAACATACAGATGACTAAAATAACACATGAAAAGATGCTCAACATCACTAATTATTAGAGAAATGCAAATCAAAACTACAATGAGGTATCACCTCACACTGGTCAGAATGGCCATCATCAAAAAATCTACAAACAATAAATGCCGGAGAGGGTGTGGAGAAAAGGGAACCTTCCTACACTGTTGGTGGGAACGTAAGTTGGTACAGCCACTATGGAGGAGAACAGTATAGAGGTCCTTTAAAAAGACTCCTGTTCATTCTTAAACTTCCTTGGGAAGAAAGCATCTCCTCTGTCATGGCTTTCGACGTTCAATGATATGACATGTTAAACTGGAATTCCTGCTTTCAAAAGTAAGAAGTATGATACCAACTTTTACCAATTCATACCCAATTTCTTCCTTATTATTTTACTGTAGGCACTGGTGGCTCTTACGAATCTCATTTTAAACAGAAAAGATGAAGCTTTTAACTTTGAACTGTAAACAGTCATTAATGAGCAAGATTTTCCTTCTGTTATTGTCCAGTGTAAATACTGGTTCTTCTTCCAATTTTATAAATGTACAACTAGAAAACCAAATATCTGGTCAATTTCCTAAAAGATTTAGAGTAAAATAAATCAATATCTAATTAAATAATATCTCATTAATTTTTTTTTGAGTAGCCCAGAAAAAGTTTATCTGAAGAAAGCCAATTCGCCTCTTCAGTTTGCTTGTTTGACTGTATCCTTAATTTATTTGGGTAACTTAAAGCAGTACAGATCAGGAAATCTTTAACATATTGAATTACTAGAGATCTTTCAAATTCAATTAGTAAACAGCCAGGAGCTTATCTACAGGGATTCAAGACCATTACCACTATCGGTTTTGCAAAGGTACATGTACCTAATAAGAGAAATGCTTCCCAATAATATTGCATTCGCTGTCTCCAGACAGTATTTTCTGCATGGATGGTTGACTTGAGAACAAATGAGACTGCCTTAGGCCTGCTTTGGACTCCCCTAAGCAAGAAGGATCTCTATGGGAAAAAAAAAAAAAACCTACTACAAATCATCAAAAAACATTCTAAAAGTTTCAATAAATTTTAAAGATGTAAATACACTTACTCTCTCAAGAAATCAATATCCACATGTAAGTGTTACTTACATCCTGAAAATTCACTCGCTGTCACTTATCTATGAATTGTGTGTTCTCTTCACTGAATAGGCTCTAGAAATATTGCATATTTCTTAGCCGACATAATTAAGCACATCAGATTTTTTAAAAGTGAAAGAAAATCCAAAAGATTCATACCTTTTCCTTTTCTCATGTCTTTAACCCACTATCATTATATAAACTCTCAAAGTCATTTTACTTTCTTCCCTGTTTTTCTTTGAAGTAATACATGTCAACTAGAATCATTTCACCTAAATCAAAGTCACTTATTTATTGTATCATCAAATCACCAAACACATGTACATGAGAAGGTGTCAGCACCTTTTGAAAATGTTAATAGATGTTTGCATGTGTTTATTTTTATCTCTTGTACACTTTTGAGCAGCTGAAGGAATGTTTAATCAAGTTAGATAGAAAGAAGCTTTGCTAAATTGGCAAAATATGATCCATAAATTGCTTCATAAGAGCAGCGTCCCTCCTATTAAATTCTCTAAGTATGGCAGTATCCTTAATTTGAAAGGAAGATTTTTGGCATATTAAACATTAAGCAAACTGACTGTGAAAGCGGAGAATTGACAAAAAGTCTTACAAACTTGAACCTCCTCCAGAAACTATTTTCTTCAAACGTTTCTTACACACCTCTAGACTTTAGATGATAATTTTTCAGTGGGACTCTTTGAGGGCGAAAAAATATGACGTTGCTTTTATAATCAAAACTCTTATCTACAGAAAATATTCTTTAAACATCATCAATATTGTGTTTAGGCACAAAGAAGAATAAAGTAAACTATATCCTTATGTTTAGAGAGATTTTTAGCAGTATATTTCTGTTTTAAAACTGCAGTTGAAAATTGCATTTTGTGTGGTTGTAATATAATAATAGGACTGATAAATTCCTGTTCAATTATAAGAAAGCAAGGGTGTTGTCTAATGTGTATACAAGCCATACTTTCAAAGAATACAAAGGTGAACGACTGTCCATTATTATACTCAAGAGATTTTCGGGTACCACTCTATGTATATATTATCTTCCCTTCTCGATTTGTTGTTGTTTTGTTTTTCTTTTCCTTTTCATGCTTAGGTTAATTTCTAACTGATTTAAATGAAAACTATTCTAGAACCTTAGTCAAAACTAGAGACTTTGCATCCAAACGCATATCTACAAATAACTTCTGGAAAATCCCAATGAATTAAAAGCCTTTAATGTAGAGAATCTCACTAAGGTATGAAAGCTGTACTTCTTTTCATGTTTATGAATTTATGTTCCTGGTATTGTAGAAAAATGATGAAAAGTTACATAATATGTGCTTTCCCATCAGACTGGGAGATGGAAGGGATTTTAGAGCTTATTTGGATTAGAGATTCTAGAAATGGTGGATATCACAGAACACCATATTTTTCGAAAAGATAAAAAATAAATCAGCGCCGGACATAATCAGAAGATAGTTGTTATCTAAACAGTAATACCCTCTACTATTGCCATTATTTCTTCAAGGAACAAAAAGAAAGCTAAGAAGAAAAATTAATTATTTAGTTTTATACAACAACATAAAAGAGTTTTAGAAGTACTGAAAATTTTACCTCATTAATCTTATATTCTTACAGGTTATCGAACAACTTTGTTATCACCACAGTCCAGTTCATAGACTGGCACTGAAACACCTTTCTAGTCCAACTCTCTCATACTGTAGAAGACTGAGGGAAGTAATTTAATGGCTGAGTCAGAAATAAGACCCTCTTCTTTTGATTCCCAATAAGCTTCATGCCTTTATGTACAGCTGAAGACCTAGGGTTGACTTCTAACTCATGTTGCCTTGCACTCTTTGTTTTCTTATCCTTAAAAGTGAGTTGCTGATGTAAGACTCAACCTAAGGTCACCTTCAGCTCCCTAATCTCTGAAATGGAAGACAAAAGATTCTTCACTCAGCCGGGCAAACATACACACAAAAATAACATCTGGAAAATCTCTCACTAGGACATAAACCAAATGGGGAAAAACCAAGCTAGAATGTGAATCATATTTCACTCGTAGGTACATGTTAACTATGAACCAGATGGGGTGCTCAGTTCCACCAGCGATTGACATGGGTCCCCATCATCTCTGCCCATCAGAACTCTTCACACTAAGCCTTGCACTCCAGGTGGGGGAATCTGGAAAGTCTCAAGGGCCCTGTACAAAGAAGCCCTTCATTTAGAACTTAAATGATGTCCAAACCCATCGCAAATGCTGCTGGATGGGCCAGGGTGATGATGCTTGTGGGACAAAAGTTGGTGCGGCATTAATACAGAAACGATATACACAGGGTCTAGAAATAAAACACTTCACCGTCCCCATGAGCAATTCAAAAGAAAAATCAAATGCCAGCTTTCCCTATTTTTAATGAATTTTAAAACTCGAAGTAGGGCCGTTACTCAGCAACCAAGATGACACAGAAATGGGCTGTTCTGCAGCAGTAAGACCCGGGTTCCCATATGACTTCATGGGGGCAAAAGGATAGGCAAGATTGAAGGTCCTGCCAGCTGATGTGGGAGGCCAGGCTGCAGACACAGTGGATTGGGAGAAATAAAGGAATGTGACAGCTCTTACATCCTAGCGTTTGGCCCTGGAGATCAGGGGATCTACATGTAAGGTGCTGGAGGTACAACATGGCAGGAGAACCCAGAAGAGGCCATTTTAATCTGGTGTCAGTCCCAGTGTGAAAGCTCCTCAAGGGTCCTGCTCATCAAAGAGAGAAGGTCAGGAGAGATGGGGACACGTCACTCCAGAGGCTGGAACAGCATATGCTAAGCAGAGAACCACCTCAACACTGGGTGTCATTTAGAATAAATCATTTGGAGTCGCCTTTGAAGGACGCCCCCACCCGCTGGGAGCGAATGAGGATTCACTGACATACTTTTAGGCACGACAGTGACACATTCAGATTTGTTTACAAAAGATTAGTCTGGAAACAATGTACTGCTCATGACCCACTGACACCTTAAGGTGCAATGGCCACTTTGGTTTTCGCTTTATTTCTTTAGAGAATTAATTCAGCTTTTCTGGGAATTTCTTTTTCTCCCTTCACATATTTGTTGTTCTCCTGCCAATGGAATGTGATCATTTTTTGCGAAATACATCATACACACAAAAATGTATTACTATGATAATACGGTATGCCATACAACTTAGCCAATATATAAAATCAATCCATGGGATCAAATGATTGGGCATGAGAGTCAGACCGACAGCCATGAGCAACACCCACTTAAGGACCGCACATCACAGCTTTTATCAATGGTTTTCCTTAAAATTGATGGCACAGATCTTTATCCAAACTTTTTTTTTTCTTCAACTTTGAGGCATTTTCCTGTCAACTCACAGGCAACAACTATCTTTATTCAAAAGCCAAAAGGTTAATCTATTCTCTAATTATTTGCACATAAACTTTTTAAAACCTGTATTTAATGCATTCTTTATTGAGTATTTATTTAGCATCTACTACATACCAAATAATATACTAGGTGCTTCACTATAAGTGTGAAAAATAGGACCAGTTTATGCTCTCCTGGAGTTACTGGGACACACATATTAAACAAGTAGCTCTTACATGGTCTTTTATTCTATGAGACAAGCACAGATATCACAGGGACCATGTCACTCACCACCTAGACCAGGCCACAGAGTAAAGGCAGGGTTTGGGATGTAGGCTACTTGGGAGTTTACCAAACCTAAAACCTGAAGGATGCGGACATTGAGGGAAGAGTGGGAGGAGGCTGACAATACAAGACCATAAACTGAGGAAATAAATTTACTGCCTAATCCTGGAATGAACCCAGGTATGTATTTTACTTTTCTGGTTTTGCTTTTCTTGTTATTTATTTATCTTTTCATATACCTATAAACTAGGATGATATCTCTTGAAACCAGGTAATGCATCTTCCCGAAAACTTCAAATTTTCATTCAATTGTCAAAGGGATGAATGAATGGACAGACTGTAATTTAGACAATAACATGTGACTATGGGCCTGCAGTGTATTGACTAGACAGTGTCATGCAAAATACATGGAGACAAAGGCCAAAGTTCTGATGACATAATTACTGACAGACAATAGAGAAAAAGGAAAATGATAAATAAATACGTGACCTACTAAATTGTCCATTTATTCCCTAAATTTCATTCCAGTTTTTTCTTATTTCTTAGACCTCTACTTTATTTTGTTGTGTGTTTAACATGCCCTTACATATGACATACATACAGAGGTCAATAGATGGTGATTAAACATATAGACTGAAATGGGAATAAGCTTTGTTTTAGAATTTTAGAGATAAATAAAATCTTTTTACAATTTTGAACACAGAACTTGTATATGTGTGTATATGTGTAAATGCGTGCATGTATGTACATGTGTGGATGTATGTATGTGCATGTAGGTGCATGGGTATATGCATATATGTGTATGTGTATGTGAAGGTGTGGATAAATGTATGTTATGTGCATGTGTATAATATATATGTGACTGTGTAGATGTAGATGTGTATGTTTATGTGAATGTGTGCATATGTTTGTGTATATTACATGTGTATGTTTATGTGAATACTTGTATAAGTATGTGAGTGTGTTTATGTGCATTTGTATATATGTGCAGATGTGGGTAGGTTTGTGTGTGTGTGTGTGTGTGTGTGCGTGTGTGTGTATACAGAGATCATCACAGGGAAGTGTATATTCACACACGTGATAATCCATGTGATAAACCCTTCAAATGTAGCATAACCTTAGTAGAAACATATAAAAGACAAACACAGCTGCAAGAAAAATGATAACCACTTGTGTGTGTGTGCGCGTGTGTGTGTATACAGAGATCATCACAGGGAAGTGTATATTCACACACGTGATAATCCATGTGATAAACCCTTCAAATGTAGCATAACCTTAGTAGAAACATATAAAAGACAAACACAGCTGCAAGAAAAATGATAACCACTAGGCTTCAGTTGCATTTTCTTTTTCTTATCAGTGTCTCAACCTTTTCTGATTCTGATTCGGCTGAATGTTTCTTCCAAGCTGGCTCAGGGAAAGCGGGCAGCCAGGAAAACAACAACACAGCTTCTGTCCTGACCCTGAATAGGGCTCAGTTCTCAGGGAGCTGACTCAGGAGGCACAGAGCATCCCAAACAGGCAGCAACAGGGACCCTGTGTCTGCAGTTCCGCGGCGGGACCGACCGCGACCTCTAGGGGGAACCTCGTTCCCAGGAATTTCTCTCCCTGGCACAGCCCAGACCTTGAACTTGAGAGACTACCCTCCCCCACCCGCTCCTCCACAGAATATTCACATTTGGCTTTCAGATGTCCGCAGCTGGCAGTTTTCTTGAAACTTTTTAGTTAAAATGTGAATAATTTATTCAGGCAAAGGCACATGTCTGCATTGTTATTACCACAAAAGAGTCAACGCTTCTTGAATATTCTAAACTGAGAAAAGGACTGGAGGCCTCCTGACTGTGAATACACAGAGAGCTTTTCCTGCAAAGAACTCAAGGTCCTCCATGGTGGTCTGATAATTACAGATCAGCTGGGTTCTTTTCCTCCCAATTTGCACACAGGATACGCAAAAATGTGTTGGGTACTCATGGAAATTTGGGTCATGCTGAGATGGAAAAAAAATTAACCCCATTACATAGATTTCGCTACTGCAGACTCCTCAGCCTTTAACATGCTAACGCACACGGTGAATCTTCACGGGCGACAGTTCTGTTACTCTTTCTTTAAACCATTCTTTTCTTCTTGAAGGCGCACCTATTATTCTTTCTTAGGACTAATGTTTCAAGGAGGGTAGTTTGTAGTTAATACCATGAAATTAAACGTAAAAGAAGCTAGAGAAAATAATGGGAAAGGAGGACCAAGGGGACACAGATTTGTGCAGGACTGATTCCTGCCAGTTTCTTGCGCTGGGTTTTTACGCAGATGTGAACCCAGAGCCGCTGCCCATTTCGGTCACATAAAGCCAGTTCTCTAAATTCATGACAGCACGGATCCTATGGGAAGGAATGTCAAGATGTTTTTCCTCATCATGCAAGGCTTTTCTCTAACCGTCCATCTCCTGCCTTTTTTGTGTGTGATCCACAGCCCACTGACAACACGTGCAGCTTCTTCAAACGTACCAGGCCCCTTCCTCCTCCTCCTCTTCCTCTGTGAATGCTCTTCTTTCTGCCTGGAAATCTGCCCTCCCTACCATCCCTTCACTGTGCTAGCACGTGCCGGTCAGTTCTCTCCATCTCTCAGCATCGACCGCAAACACCGCATGCCCACTGCTTTGATGCCTTGTGTGAGCTCACTGCTTTTAACGCCACTCACATACCTACAGAAGAGCACAGAGTTGGCTCCTTATCTGTAAGTCCCCCTGGACCAAGGGTCTCTCAAGGTCCAAGAACCCCATCCTGCATCTCCTGCGACCGATAGAGTCTTCCACACAGCACACGGGGACGACGTGGCATGAATGGATGGAGGGCAGACCTAAGAACTCCGTTTTGTGTGACAGTTAACTGAGCTGAGTCAGGAAAAAGCCACTTTGTTTTTATTTCTCACTGCCAAGCCACAGTCATCCGGGGAGGGTGGTAACTGATTGAAAAGGTTTTAAAACTTTACAAAACACAGACGTCTCCAGATGGAACTAGACACTGCATTTAATAGAATCCAATGGTAAAAAGGAGCGTGGGGTCCTAGAAGCAGGTCGGCTTAGTCATTTCCTTCTATCTATTCCTTCCGTACCCAGTCATGACTGCCAAGGCCCCGCTCGAAAGCCCATGGCTCCAAAGAACCCTTTTTCACAGCTATTAAATATAGGAAAAGTCTCCACAGTGAAGATCACTCTAAGTGGAATTGATTTATTCCTCCTGAAGAATGACATTCTATAACTCCCTACATCAGGCAATAGCACAGATCTGCTCTACAATATGGAATACAGATCTCAACTTTCTAGTGTAATAAAGAACTGATCTATAAAGTTTTCTCTGGGCAAGAGGAAAAATAAATACTGGATACTTTCCAAGCCCCTGTTTGTAAATAAAAAGGTATAGGTAATGACAAGTAACCTTCTTGGTTAAAAACAAAAAATCATCTATTTGGATAAGGGATTTAAAATTTGCAAAAAGATTTTAGTATAAACTGTGTATCCATTGAAACACAAAATACCTACTAGGTACCAGGTTCTGCCCTCGACTCTGAACATCAGTATTTCCTCCGATCTTAAGGAACAACAGTGTCTGACAGAGGAAGGAAGATTCGTTAAATATAACTCTAATACAATGTGACACACTTTATAATGGAGATATGGAAGACCTGACTTCACAGCTACGTACAACGTACTAAGGTGAGGCAAATATCACTTGTCTCCGGCATCAGGGGTGGCAACAGGGATGGTGGGGGAAGGATGGCTGAGGTCAGGCAGTCCTCATGGAGTGAATATTTGAGCTACACCCCAAAGGGAGATAACAGGATGACCAGATGAGAAATCACCTTCTTGGGAAGCACTATGCAGCTGAAAGTGATGAGAAAATTGACTCAACTCACCTCCTCAGCAGAAAAACAAAGACAAGCAAACCAAACCAAACCAACAACAGCAGCAAAACTGTAGGAGGTGATTTTCTGATATGGATTTAAAGTTTCAGAAAATGGAGGTCCACGAATTCCACAATTCATGGTCTCACAGGTCAGTGCGGCGTTTTGAGCAAGACGTAGCGCGAAGGGACCTCAGAACAAGGAGTGGATCATCACCCTCGGAAGCCAGGTTCAACACAAAGAACATATAGAAAGGTGAGCCAAGAAGGAAAAATTAGTTGAGAAGGTCCAAGTGAGACTATACCAGGGTAAAGAGGAATGAGGTCGGGGGGAATACAGGGGTTTCAGGGAATTCCCACGGTGGCTGAAGGGCATCACGGAAGAAAAGGACAAAACATGCTTCATTTACGGCTTTCTAGCTTTCTCATGGTATTAGTTCTCATGGTACTTTGCTGATCTATTTTAATTTTGTAATAGCTACTTCTAATGATGTAGCCATTTCTCTAAATTATATCTGAAAATAGAAACACACCCAAATTTACACTTCTTGGACTGTGAATTCTTAGCCTATGAATTCAGACTGTCTACTTGGTTTGGTCATTTCTACTAATTTCCTTTGCATTTCCTCTACCTCAATTCTAAAACGGCCTTTATAGGATACTCATATTGTTATGCTCTCGTGTTTTATATTTTCCATGGAAGTCCGAATCTCTCATTTTTAGAACATCTTTTCCTAATAAATTATGCTTGCTTGACTTCCCTAAAGTGACATTCAAATTTGTTTCTTTTTGAGTAAAGGAAAGTTGTCTATATTCAAAGGGGTAATAATAACCATATCTACACCTCTTGAATGTTTGAATCTAATTAATAGACTAAGTCGCGTACTCCTGTTTTATGTGTACGTCAATGTAAGCCTTGATGGGCTAGACCATTCAGGAGTGTAGGCTCAGTTACTGGATATATATCCTTTCATATAAAAGCATCTAATGGTGGTGACAAAACCCAATAGTGGTTGGACTGTCTTCATCTATTCCTTTGTTCAGTTCCACAGCCACAGAACACACATTTGGCCTCTTTCTCCTCAGTGTCGATTTTGTTCTCTGACAGTTATTTCCCCTAAGAATTTCCCTGAGGCACCACTTCCTTCCTATTGTCACAGCAGAAATCAAACAGATACTCGTTCCACGTCAGAGCTGAACCCCAGTGACCCAATGCTGCTTCCGCTGTGACACGATCACCTGCTCAAGTGATTCATACCCACAGCTATTAAACAAATCACGCTCACATGCCACTTTGTCGTGTCACTTCCCGTTAAATGGTCATCATTTATAGGTGCATCCTCCAATCTGTAACTTTAGCCATTTCTTTAAGAACTGGGGGAAATGATCAGATCCAATGATTTTCTTGAACTGGGTCCTTCCTGCAACTTTCCATCTTGTGTTTCCTCGACTGGGAAACTCTTCACTCTCTTTTGCCACTTCTCCTCTGCTTTGTTACTCTTTCACAGAAGTGATTATTTCAAATTTGTTTCTGTAATAAACACCACTTGTAATTTCAATCACTTCCATGACCTCAACTAGAATTTGGCACTGTCCCAGGCACAGAATAAGTGCTCAGTAAACACCTGTAAAGTTAATGAGTCAAAGAACTTCCGTAGGAATAGTCCCTTGATCCTAATTCACCTATATGTCTCTCCTGAGTGCTGTCCAGTTCTACATTCCCATCAGCCTCTAGGATGGTTCTATAGGGATTTCTCATAAGCACTGCAAGTGTGACTTGAACACTTATGCCGATGTAAAAACATAAATTAGAAAATATTGGTCTCACTTCCTGTGGCTGGTTCCAAGCCACAAAACACTCCAGAGTTTTAAGCAATTCTTTGTTCACTCCTAAAGAGTAGTGTCACTTGGAGAATAAATATCACTACCCACAGACAAGAGTTTAACAATTACTCCTTGCTACTGGCTTCACAATTTATCTTGACTTCTTTGGGTGACTTCTCTTCCTGAGGTTAATCTAATATTTTCAATGTCACCAGACAGTCATTATCCATTCATTCGTTTATTACCAAACATTTATTGGCAGCCATGTGTCAATTTTATTCTGATTGTGGGAAGGATATAAAAAAGACAAAACAGGAAAAAATGCCAAGTACAAATGATGTAAATGACGGAGAGTATCACTAATAGGATAATAGAGAAAGACTTCCCAGGGCAGGATTTTCTGAAAATATTATACTTTCAGAGACTCACAAGATGAGAAGTAGGTTTGCATGTGAAAAAACAACAGAAAGAGAAAACACACTCCATGCCCAGGAAGCTGTAAGACTCTGAGGTGGGGAACAGTTCCCTGTGTCTAAGAATTAGGAACACAGTGAAAAAGGAGGAGTGTTACGGGGCCAGCCCACACAGGGTCTTCTGTCTGTGGTTAGGATTATTATATGTCAATGGGAAGTCTTTAAAGGTTAGGGAAGTGATCATTTCTAATGCATATTTCTAAAATACTACTGGGCGTGAGGAATGTCTAGCACTGGTGCAAAAACGGACACATTGAGACAGGTTAGTAAAGCAATCCCAGTGTTTATGAGAAACAGTGGTGACTTCTCCTGGCATAATGAGAAAGATATGGAAGGGAAGGGCTGGCAGGATATTGCAGAGATGGAATCTACGGGGCGTGGAGATGGATTACGGGGAAAGAGAAAGAGAGAAATGAAGAATGGTTTCCAGGTGTTGCTTAAACAACCCATTTGCTGCGATGAGAAAGTCAGAGGGAGGAACAGGTTGGAGGAAACAGGGGCACGGGGCCACCCAGCAGATGTCCATTCAACACCCAAGTACAGGGCAAGGATGAGCCATGGGGGTGCATGAGAACTGGAGAGGTAGGGTCGCCTGGGATGATGGGGAAGAGGATACAGGGCTGAATCCTGGGGAAGCACTAAATATGCAACAATCTTTACAGCCTACAAGCTGACAACGGCGACATTATGACCAAGGTCACCAGCAGCCAGAGGCCATCTTGTGATCCCCCCTTGGCCCATGCCATGTACCTCTTGGGCCAGGCTGCCCTGAGGGAGGCCGGTGGTCGTCCAGCTCTGCCCAAACTTCCGTCTGGGGAAGGTCACTCAGTTCAACCAAAGGAATGAGGAATAGAGGTCAAAATACAGAGAACCTTAAAGAGCAGAGGAACATCACAGCATGCTTCCGAATTCCAATCTGTCTTTAGTCTATTCTGGCCCACACATATTCCAAATACAACATAGAAAATGGAATTTATCAAAACCTGATAATTTTCCGTTAAACATGGCATATTGAGTACACTCATGCACTTACCACTTCTTGCTCACAAAACGCTTCAAAGGCATAACAAAGCCCATCTCCACGAGGACAAAGAGAAAAGGAGGCATGTTGACAGCAGCAAAATTTTACAAATCACAAGGTTAACAGACAAGTGGAACTGACTTAGAAGTGATAAAGCCGAAATCTAAATGGGCAATTAGGGAATTCCAGGAGCCAGCCAATTTGCAGCACAGAGTCCCAGAAAGGATCAGGAGTGGGAGGCTTCGGATGTCTCTGAAAATGTGTGAAAGTAGGGCCTTGCACAGGAAAATGTGTCAGAATCGTGGTTAGGTGACATCCCCAGGTATCATCCCATATTTGCTTGGGGAGGTACTGCCATGCCCAGACTTCATCAGAAAGCTGGAGGCTTTCTCTCCAGAGACACTGAATTTGATTCGGAGATACTGGCAAAGCTAGATTGGCAGGGGTTGGCGGGGCTTGGGGGTGGGGGGGTGGAGATTAAGAGAAAATCTACATTCTGAACGGCCAAGACTACCTCCCCTACATAGCCCTAAGCATTCTCACAGCAAGCCTGATCCCACCAGGAGGGACATGAAAGAATTCTCTGCTGAGGAAATTCACCAGGTCAGAGAAGCTGCCTACTGACGCTGAGATTCCAGGAATGGCTAATGAAACTGCCCAGCACATCCTTCTATGGCCAGGCTGTCCACTCATCAACCTGTGCCCACATCAAATAAACACACAGATGTCACAGAAGCTCTCTTAAATATGAGTTGATAGCCAAGGATCATTAATCAACTGGAAAAGCCATCAGTGTGAGAAAGACCAAACCAATCAACAAACACAGAGGCAAGGAGAAGAACACCTGCACAGACATCACCCACCATCACAAACAACTGCCTCTGTCTACACTCACAAAGTCTGTAAACTAACTGGATCACAAATCCTGTAACACTGCAGAAAGTAGCAGTGGGCTGGAGTAATTGACCTTCGCCCAGTTACAATTTTCACATGTATTGCTTTGCATTTCTAAACAATATGTAAATCCTGGGTGAAGGTAGCTATAGCCTGAATGTCTATGTCCCCCCAACATTCATATTGTTGAATCCTAACCTCTAAGGTGATGGTATTAGGAGATGGAGCCTTAGGGAGGTGATTATCTCATGAGGGTGGAGCCCTCATGAATGAGATTAGTGCCTTTATAAAAGAAACTGCTGAGACCTCCCTCACCCCTCCTGCCACGTGCGGACACAGGGAGAAGACACAGTCTACAAGGACACAGGGAGAAGACACAGTCTACAAACCAGGAAGAGGGCCCTCACCAGACATGGAATCTGCCACCGTACTGATCTTAGACTTCCAGGCTCCAGAACTGTAAGAAGCAAATATCTGTTGCTTCTAAGCCACACCCATGTCTTGTATTTTGTTACAGCAGCTGAACTAAGACCACAGCCCCACATCACTGTTAACAGAAGCTGCGGTCTCATTCTGTGCAGTAAGAACATCCTGCTTAGTTTACTGCCTGGTGCATAATAGGTTCTCAATAAATAGTGTTGCCATTACTAATAACCAAGAAAAAATAAAATGCACAGAAATATAGAAAGAAGGGTTATTCCTTAAAATCTCTTTGCCCAGTGCTTGAGGATTACTGCTACGGCCTATCAAAAAGACCTGTTATAGTTCTTCCTGACTGTGATGGCAGATGCCAAACTCAGGGATGCAACTATTCAGTTCTTGTGTGAGGTTGTATAGGTGATAAAAAATGATGGAGACACTCTTCCTGCCCCAACTATTCAGTTCTTGTGTGAGGTTGTGTAGGTGATAAAAAATGACGGAGACACTCTTCTTGCCCCAAGGAAGCTTGTAACTGAGCCCACTGTGTCCGTCCCATAGTTACGGGCTGGTTGAACTGGCATCATGCTTTTGTCAAGCTGCTAATCATTGAAAATAGCATGAGGACACTTTCTTTCCTCCTGTTCAGGAGACATAAAACTATGGACAAGTAAAACTCATGTAAACGGTTTAGGATCCAAGTCCTAAAGGGACTTTCCTACCTTCTTTCTTCTCTTTTTCTCCTCCTGTTCCTCCCTTTCTTTTTTTTTTTTTTAATATAACTTAGGCTTTGAGAAGCTGAAATTAAGGCAAACAGACAAAAGAAGACCTGTCACCAGGGTCAGTGCATTAGACATTCACAGGACATGGCCATCACACAGCTGGATCCCTCCGAGCGCCCGCCCATGAGCCTCTCTGGTTGGCCGTGTGTGGTTTGGGACGGCCCTGAGGAAGGAGCCCACTGCCCACCCCGAGAAGCTTCTGTGAGTCTATAAGAGTCCCCTCTCTACCCTGTAAGAAAAACCACAAATGAAATTTTTGTGTCTTGGACATTTGTCTTTCTCTATTGACTGACAATCTCGGGCATCCGTGCTTTTCATCTCGAAATCCACCTACAAATTGGTGAGAACTCTGAAGAAATACTCTTGCTTTAGAACAATTTAAACTCCTACCTGTAGTCCATCAATAAAGTGAATTCAGCGGCTGTGAAGGTGAATGGGAAAAAGGGTCACTGCCAAGGAAACATGACAAATAGGGGAACCGTTATCCCAGACCACAGCATTGTCGCGAAGGATAACTGGGAGAAGTGATGGCAGAGCATACATGCTACAACCCAACTGCTAGTTAATAACCATCCAGGGAATCTGACCGGCTGGGCAGGACCCATGTCCCTCGAACACTCCCTAACACCGTGACTTACTATTGACTGATCATGGGGAGGACGTCTGAGTCCAAGCCCCATCCTGTGCTCTGTGACAAGTCACTTAACGTCCAACGCCCTCATTTTTCTCATCTGGAAAATAAGAAACTTGGATTCAATCCACAGAACGCTCCTGGCAGAAGTTACAACACCTGATGCAAATTAAAGAGCCTTGGCCAATAGAGCCAGGGAAACTGGGCACTTTTTCTCCTTCTTGAGCTTAATAACGTACGTTTCAAGGTTCCAAAAAGTCCTGCACGGAACATAAAAACACTGATCACTATTTCACAAATGTGCGTCACTACAGAACACTTTTTATTTCCCTCGACACACTCAAAGTCTCATGCCCCAGACAATACCCCAGTCCAGCCACTTTTTAGATCCTTTCAAATAAAACTCTTTAAACGCAAATTGTAATACCAAAGAGAGTCTTTGAACAAAAGGTGTATACATCACAAGAACAAGCAGGCTCGCACACATTTTTTTTTTTACTATGATGAGAGAATGTAAATAAGATAAAAATTACTATTCTAACCAATTTTAAATGTATCTTTCAGTAGATTTACGTTTTGGACCCCAACTCTTTTTGATACCAATGTGACTTCAGAAAGTTAAATTTAAATGAAGAGAAGGACCCTCTTGAGGGTTGTCCCTAGAACCCACGCAGAGGAATAACTGGTGAGACCTTTCAACTCCACGTGTCAGGGTCCACTGCACACCTGAGTACCAGCCACCATGCTGGATGCTGATGGGAAGAAAGTCCCCCTGGTTCTTGAGTAACTCCGTCACGCTGAAAGGTCGTTACTTCAGACTGAATTCTCAACCACAGTGAGCAGAGATATAATTAGATATAATTCTCCACTGCTCAATTTCCAACGCATGGGTATGAATTCCTAATACAGCTTCTTCTTTTCCTAGCTATCTGTGTATTATAACCATAAAAATATAGCCTATAATAATCGCAATTCCCTGCAATGTTAAAATGTCTGCAAACTGTTTTCCTAATTGTAGGAATATATATTGGTTGATTTCAAGAATCTACCCCTAACGTCCTTTTATTTGTTCATGCCTGGGAAACTCCATTCTCCTAATTAGTGATACACAGTATCTCAGGGCACACCTGAGTAAGGTAATGTTAGAGAAGAAATCAAAGTCAAACCATAATTTTCTTTGAAATAGGAACAACTCATTATTTAATGTTTTGAACATTTTTCTGAATCATCAACAGAGAGGCGTTGATTGTATTTTAAAATTTAACCTAAAGGATGTATCAATATACATCATGTTACTCAAAAATTTTTAGTTTTTAAGCTTCTAGATAAGGCAGTTTTCACATTTTATCTTTTAAAATATTTATTTATTTATTTTTTGTTCCAATTGTATTTATTTATTTTTTTAACCACATCTTTTCTTTTTTTTTAAACATCTTTATTGGAGTATAATTGCTTTACAATGTTGCGTTTCTGCTGTACAACAAAGTGAATAAGCTATATGTATACATATCCCCTTATCCCCTCCCTCTTGTGTCTCCCTCCCACCCTCCCTATCCCACCACTCTAAGTGGTCACAAAGCACCGAGCTGATTCTCGTTTTATTGTGATTAGCATTTGTGGAAAAACAATGATAAAATACAAAACCATCAGGCTCCATATAAAATCTATACAAATCAAGTCATCACAATTTTACTTATTTCCTTTTTCTTCTATTTGAGCCTATAGTCCATGACTGTTAAGAGTATACATAAATCACATTTTTATTTAGGAGGAAGTAATATGCTACTGTACATTTTCATTATCTGTTCTGCATAATTCTCAGGTAAGTTAAAAGGGAAAAGTTGTTAACACCCTAGGAAATTGTGACTTATCACGACAAAATGATTCAAGATGGCAGTTTCTCAGAAAAAGGTTTAAATTGAACAGGTGCAGGCCTGACCCATTCAGAGTGGAATTCAACTTTTATTGCATGCATTCTTATACGTATGTCCAGCTTAAATAAAAACTGCCTGAGCATATACCTGTATTTTTGATAAACATCCTGTCTGGCCAATGTAAGAAACTGTTTTTCGGTAGTTCATTTAAAGTTGAAATTCATATTGAATTATTTAGTTGGTTGAAGCTCCAGAGATATGTTAAAATAAATTCCCCCATGGATATTTATTTTCTACCTATTCAGATAATCTATGGGGACACACACACACTTCATTATTTTTCCATCACTTGGTATCTTAGCCTTAACACTTTAAAGGAGAAAATTCTACCACTTTTTAATCGCCACACAACAATCTCGGCAAAAAACCAAAACAATGAGAATGAATTCACACCTTTCAATGTATTGGGTTGGCCAAAAAGTTCGTTTGGGTTTTTCTATAAGAGCTTATGGATAAACCCAAACGAACTTTTTGGTCAACCCAATATTTAGGTATTTGGAGAAAATAATAGCCGACGTTCCAAAGAGACTAAGAGACCACTAAATATTGTGTTTTAAAAAATATTTCTCTCTCAAGACATACCACTTTATATATACAAGTCTTATCCTTCCTAAAATGATGCAGAAATAAAATAAAAATATACATAATTCAGATACAAACATGGCAGAGAATATAAATATTCATAATCTAAAAATTTTACAGGGCATTGCACTAACAGAACCTACAATGAGTCAACATGATTTGCTTTATCATTAACCCTATAAAATGAAGACAAAAATTAAAAAAAACAAGTAACTTACAATAAGGGTCGTATTTTTCTACATCCAAATCTCATAACATCAATTGCTTCAGTAAGTGAGAGAAAAAAAGTATAATTACGGAAATCAGAAAATTGATTCTTTAAACAAAACTCTGTGGTCTCCTATGTGACTAACATGGCACTGGACTTTAATGACATAAAAAGCTGTATTAGGAAATGTCTGTGTTTTTAGTGCTAACAGTAAAGTCAGGATGTGGAAATGCAGAATCCATATCCACCTAGTCTTCAAGTGACTCTGGTCTGCAGATAACAAGAAGTGTTTGGATTTAAAGTTCTTGTTTTTAATGAGTCTTTATAGTTTTGCTCTGCTTTGGAGAAGCACAGTTCTGAAAATTATAATATAAGATACTATTGTCATCCCTGCAGGCGAGATGAGTCTGAACTCACCCTAAAATTGAGTGACCTGCAGGTGAAATAACTCACATCAGGAACCTGAGGGCTTTTCTGGGAAGGACACTGTCTCACAGAGTGTTTTGGTGTTTACGGTTGATCCAATCAGAAAACCCACACAGAACTGCCCTCAGGCTGTGCCTTTGTCCATCTCATGGCTGCTGAGGGAGGTCCAAGAAAACTGAGGGAGCTGAATGACCAGATGCAAGTCAATGTCTACACAAAATCTACGTGCGCCACCCTCCATACTCTCCTCACTTTCACATGAGAATTCGTCTCTGCTGAGTCAACCTCTAATGTTTCTCATGCAGGAAAGGAGAACTTTCTAAGGGGTTCTGGCCTCTTGAGACAGGAGGACTTGAGTAAATCCACACATTAAAGACTGAAAGAGAGACAGGAATGTCAGAGTGTGAAAGCTATCAGGAGGGTCTCCTTGGGACTGAAAAGAGAGATACAGCAGGCTGGTCATGGAAAGTTCTAGGGAGCGTGAGTCTTTAAGAGAGAAAAGGTAAGGAGGATAAAGGAAATACAGCAATATCATTTTAAATGAGACGAGCGGTGAATGCTTTTTAAAAATTCTATTTTGGAAAAAAAAAAATTCTATTTTGGCTGTGTAACTGGTATTCTTGAATGGAAAATGGCGCTCACAGACTGGACCACCAAAGGCCAAAGCTACAAGAGTTCAAGGACAGTCTCCAAACAGATCAGGAGCATAAGGTGGCACTACCTTGAGCCCCATCGACTCGGGGTGACACAAAGGTCATAAGGAGGGATTTCCCTCTTCAATAAAGGAAACAATCTCCTTCTGGTGGATGGAGGAACTGTCCTTGCTAGAGAGCTGAGTATGAAGGTGGCCACTGAGGTCTCTGTGCCCTTCAGCTCCACCAGCACCACTGGGTTGGGCACAGCAGGACGTTCACTGCAGGCAGAAGCGTTGGCACTGCCCCGAGGTGATAGTGCATGATCTGCCCCCAAATGATGGTCTCTGGGATACCAGAGCCCAGCCAAAGACCACACAGGGTAGGAGCAGGAGGAGAGTGTACACGCTGTGGTTGGAGCAACAAATGATGATTTCATGAGAACTCGCTGAGCAACCTGAGACCCTAGTGAAGTTTTCATAGTCAATTAAACTGTATTCAGTTAAATTCTTATACTCGATTTTATATTTTATTTATACTTAAGTTAGTGGAAATTTTATAATATAGTGATTACGCTTTTGTTGCTAGGATACTGCGTGCCAGGAAACATGATCGTCCATCCATCCATCATGCAGCCACCCACCTATTCATCGTCCACTAATCTAACATATGTATAAATGTCATACATATCATACATATCATATATATATATGTAGTACGGAAATAAGTTCATGGCAAATGCGAGTGCTTTCCACCCACCCCCCAAACCCCAGAACTGCTCTTGTCAATGTCACCAACCGTCTGTGTTTCACTACATCCCACGAGCAGGGTCTGTACTCATCCTGATGACCTAGCAGCAGCCTGGGACGCAACTGGTCACTTCCTTCTCCCGATACTTCCCTCACTTGTCTCCCAGCCGACGCTCTCCTGGCTCTTCTTCACCCCAAGGCTGCTCCTCCTCAGCATCTTCCCTTGCTTGTCTTTCACCGTCCGGCTCCCTGACGGCACTGGCTCTGCGGCTTCTCTCTCTGGTCGTTTGCTCAGCCGTCTCACCTAGACCCCTCTACACACTGATGAGCCCCAAATGCAGAGCTGCAGTCCTAACCTCCCCCATGAACTTCGCACACAGTGTCCAGACACCTGCGCACCCTCTCCTGGGGGTCACACCGTGTGCAGCCAAAGCCTGACTCCTGGTCTTCCCTCAAACCTGCTTCTCCCACATCCTTCCCGGCTTGCTAAAGGGTCACGTTCTTTCCATTTTTGCAGCCCAAACGCCAAAACCATGGAGTTATCCTTACTCCTTTCTGTCAGAAACTAAATCCATCGGCAGCTTCTGTCAGTTATACTCAAAAGATGCTCAGATTCTGGTCACTCCACGACCTCATGATTGGAGCCACCATCATCTCTCACCTGAACTAATGCAGAAGGCTGGTGCCAGGGCTCTGCTGCTCCTGTGCCCCTCACGTGTTACAATCAAGTAGCTGCCAGACGACCATGTCTACCCAGAACCACCCAAGTCCTATTTAGAGCAAAAGCCTCACCATCATCAACAAGCACCCACCGGGGCGGCGGGGGGGGGGAATCTCTCTGACCTCCTGTCCCGGTCTCCCTCTGGCTTTCCTTCCTTCCTTCTTTCTCCCCTGCACTTGCCAAGCGCTCTCCCACCCCCACCACTTCACACATGCTGTTCCCTCGGCCTGACCTCTCCTCCCGGACCTACTCTCCTGGGCCCTCGGCTCTCTCCTTCAGCCCCAGCCTCCCAGTGAGGGCTGTTCTCACCACCAGAGACCAATGGAAACCACGTCCCCTGGTGCTGCAACCACACACCACAGTCTTTCTACAGAGTGCTTATCACAGGATGGTCCAGTATTTTACTCATTCCTGTTCTTCTCCTTTCTTCCCTCAAAAGAATGTAAATTCCAAGAGGGCACGGACTTTGTCTCTGGTCAAGGTTCTATCGCCAGCCATGAAGAAAGTGTGGCCTGAGGGGCCATACCACGAACACTTGTTGGTTGAATGAATATCCTACATTTTAACAACAGGGAACTGTCAAATCCTACAAATCTACAATATAATAACACTGAAGTCTATTATACCTTCACGTAATTCTCTTACGCTACTCAACGTTTTCTACATTAGATCATACAGATATATGTGTGTGTGCTCACGTGTGCACTTGTGTGTGCTTATTTCTTCTATTAGACTATACATTTTATGAGTAAAGGCTCCTTCCCTTTTTGAAATTAGTTATGGCACCTAGGATAGTTAGTGAAAATTATAACACTCGAGATTTTTGAGCCGATATTCTTGTTTTTCAAAACAAACAACGTTTTATTAAAGTATAGTTGATTAACAATGTTGTATCACTTTCAGGTGCACAGCAAAGTGATTCGGCTATGTATGCATGTCCCTCCCTCCCTCTCTCTTTCCCTCCCTTACTTCCTTCCTTTCCTTCCTTCCTCCTTCTTCCTTCCCTTTTCTTTCTGTCTTTCTTTCTTCTTGGAAGTCATCTAAATTAAATGTAAATAAAATGCCTTATTCCTTTTTTTGTAAATGGTAATGCCTTAATAGAGTAAAGCCACCCACAGATGGCCTTGGTATGAAACATTTTGGCCTGATACTATACGGTATTAGAAGTAGAAGGAAGAGCGAATAATTATTCTAGTACTTTCATTCGTGCTTCTGATCCTTTCAAGATTTCCACCTTAATATTTGATTGTTCTTTTAATCTATGAACTCATTTTTTCTCTCCTACACTTTAAAATCTGATTGTATTGAGAAATGTTTGTCCCCTCAACAGTAAACTTTCTACAAAGAATAACAGACTTGGATTTTCTCCACTCAAAAGTGGCAAATCCAGATGACTCTTGGGGTTCTAATCCTAGTCTGAAGAAAATGAGGTGAAGGGTATATGGTCACCAAGTCTTACTTTCGTGCCTGCTATTCCCACTCGAACCTGAAGGAGACGTTGTTGAAAGGTCTGTCCTGAATTCAGAAGTGATGAGGTAGGGCCTGGAGGACCGCTACTGCACCAAGAATCATTTAATAGTTACAAGACTGTCTTAACCCACTGCTTTTAGGAACAAAGCCCAGTCTGAGGCTGGGACCAACTTGAACATCGGGTACTTTGCAATCTAAGAGGCAGACATCCTTCTATTCCTTTATTTCTTCTTTTCTTTAGGGGGCAGATTCTCAGATGAGGGTGAAAGTAAAAACTGGATACTGAAGTTCACACGAATTCATTGCTGCGAGAAGTTTTCTGTAGTTAGGCAGAATTTGGTTATTCACAAGAAAGAAGGAAACAGGAAGAGAAGAGAAGTAGTGTGATGCCCAGATGCACCTGCTGATCAAAGCCATATAAGGATACGTCACACTAAGGTTTATTAAAGCGCATTGTTCTGCAGACGGCACTTGACTACAGTTAGCAAAAGCCACAGCTCATCTAAGCCTTCCAGCCTCAATAACAATGACATGCATTTCAATAAAAGCAACAACATTCATATGGAAAACACATTTTTTTCAAAATTTCTTTTTCCTTTTCTTTCTGAAGTTAACGCTGTTGTGACAAGGAACACATCCCGTGTGTGGACACATCCCGTGTGTGGACACATCCCGTGTGTGAACACATGGACACATCCCGCGTGTGAACACATCTGCACGTCCCGTGTGTGGACACATCCCGTGTGTGGACACATCCGCACGCCCCATGTGTGGACACATCCCGTGTGTGAACACATGGACACGTCCCGTGTGTGGACACATCCGCCACGTCCCGTGTGTGGACACGTCCCGTGTGTGGACACATCCGCACGTCCCGTGGGCGGACACGCCCCGTGTGTGGACACACCCATACATCCCGTGTGTGAACACATGGACACGTCCCGTGTGTGAACACATCCGCACATCCCGTGTGTGGACACATCCCGTGTGTGGACACATCCCGTGTGTGGACACGTCCCGTGTATGGACGGAGCCACCAGCCATCCAGGAGCCCCCTCTTGGATACGAACTTTAAAAGCCACTTTTCTCTTTTCCAAATAGCTCAAAGTTTCTACCATGAGAGTTTCTCGGTGATTAAGAAAATAAGTTTTATAAGAACTCTGTTGAAACTCACAAACAGTATCTGAAAGGAAAGAGGGCACCTTTCAGATTCCCTGTGACATTTGGTCAGTTTGAATTTGCTGGCTAATTATTTTGCTCTATGTAAAGAACCTAATCCCAAAGAATTTGGGGTCGAAGCCATTTACAGTGGTATCTGCACAAACCATGTCAACCTAAACGTCTTAAGCTGCTGAAACTGACACACTGAGGGCCACAGGGAGAGACTTAGGGGAACGTTCCTGGACAACGTGGGCTCTAAGTACAAAGGGGGCCTTAAGGGACAGTGTCTAACACAAACCTTCCCTACTGATCATTTCTGTCAGGAACCTGTGTCTGAGGAGCTCTGGCATCTGGTCACGGTCCAGCGTCAGCCAGAGAAACAGACATGTCAACAGTTAACCCCGGCAGGAGTCCGTACCTGGGGACACATCTCACGCCCTATAGGAGTTTAATGAAAAGACGACTCCTCTCCATGGAAGTGAACAGAGTCCAGGAGGTGTCACGCGACTGGATTGGGAAGGATGAGAAGCAAAGACATGAAAGCAAAGGCAAGAGCCGGCTTAGGCGTGAGGTCACCAATGAAGGCTTGGAGGGAGTGGTCCCTGAGGGCCACCTGCACGGGTGAGGACGGCAGGCTCCTGTGGGCACGGGATCCCCTGTGCTGGACTCACAGACTGCGCTCAGCCAAGGAGGTTCCCCAACGGCCTCACTCTGCACTTTCTCTGCACTTTCACGGAAGCCGGTCTTGCTGCCGAGACCATCGCCCATCTCCCTCTGCCTGGCTGGCAAATGCTAACCTTTCCCTGAGGTCCAAGCTCACAGGAATCTACTCTGATGTCCCTTCTAAGCCTGTATCTCCCTGTGTGCTCCTCACATACAGTTCTGCACTGAATTTCCACTGCATTGTGTGTTGAGCTGATGGTCTGACTTTCTGTATTCGACAACATAGTAGACAGGACCTCATGAGCAGATATCTGTTGAATGCATGCCTTGATGTTATGGCTACAGTGTTGCTTTTCCTGGAAACGGGAGTCCCAGCAGCCCTGGCAACAGTTTCTCTCCAATGCAGAGGATCTGTCCTAACCCAGGAGCACATAATCACTGCAACCCGGTGGCTGGAGAGCCAAGGGAAGCTTCCCCACCGCGGGCAAGGTGCTTTAGTGACCTGGGAATGCACAGCCATTCTAGCTCAGGGGCTGCAGACGAGGCAAGGGAGAGTTTCTCTTTTCCTGTGTTTGTGTCATGCTGCGGTATTCCCAGGTCCCCAGGATAACATCAGATGGTCAGCTAAAATACACGAATGTTCTCCTTAAGACGCATCTAAAGAGGAAGGTCAGCTGTAGTTTTCACGGTTCGGTCCTTAGTTTACCACTCCAGCCCTACACTACGCTGAGAACAGTCCCTGTCTTGGCAGCTCTGGTGGCCACAACAAGATATCATAGACGCACAGCTTGAACAACAGACATGCATTTCTCACAGCTCTGAAGTCTGGGTGGAAAGTCCAAGATCAAGGTTCTGGCCAAGGTGGTTCCTGTTCAGAGCAACCTTTCTGGCTGGCAGAGGGCTGTCTTCTCCCTGTGCCCTCCCATGGTCTTTCTTCTGTGCGCGTGCATAAAATGGGAGAGAGGGCAAGTTCTCTGGTGTCTCTGCTCAGAAGGGCACTAATCCCCTCATGGGGGCCCATCCTCATGACTTGATCTAATCCCAATTATCTCCCCAAGGCCCCATCTTCAAATGTCATCACATGGAGCTCCCGCATATGAATTTTGGAGGCACAAATGTTCAGTCCATGAAAACCTCTACCCATGGGACTCAAGAACAGAAAACCTCTCTCTACCCCAAGCCCAAGACTCATTCTCTCTCCAGCCACAGTATGCTCACCCTTTAGGTGCATCTCTCTCCGGGGCCAGTTCTAGAATGGACCAGGGATGAAAGAGAGTAAATAGGCCACTTGATTTCTATCTGTCTGATTGCAGAGGGAACATTATAGAACCAACGTACAAAACTGCACCCCACATGCCTTTACTATTCCCTGTTCCACACATATCTGATAGGGGTAATTTGGAAAGCTAACCCACCTCTTTCTTTTTTTAAAAAAAACAACATTTTCTAAATACTTTTACAGAAACAAATCTACGAAGAATCCGGCAAATAATACTACCTTGCTTTTTTATAGAGGAAGTCCATCTAGTCTTCCTGGCAGCACCATGGGCACCAGGAGCTAATGGACAGGAGACACATGAGGCCTTTTTAAACTGGAGCAGCCGTCATTCAAAAGTCTACAGATAACAAATGCTGGAGAGGGTGTGGAGAGAAGGGACCCTGCTACACTGTCGGTGGGGTTGTAAACTTGTGCAGCCACCGTGGAGAACAGTATGGAGGTTCCTTACAAAAAACTAAAAATAGAGGTACCATGTGATCCTGCAATCCCACTTCTAGGCATATATCTGCAGAAACCTCTAATTCGAAAAGATACATGCACCCCTATGTTCATAGCAGCACTATTCACAATATCCAAGACATGGAAACAATCTAAATGTCCATCCACAGATGAATGGATAAAGAAGATGTGGTACATATATACGATGGAACACTACTCAGCCATAAAGAATGAAATAATGTCATTTGCAGCAACATGGATACAGCTAGAGATTATCATAGTAAGTGAAATAAGTCAGATGGAGAAATATCATGTGATATCACTTATATGTGGAATTTAAAAGAATGATACAGGGCTTCCCTGGTGGCACAGTGGTTGAGAGTCTGCCTGCCGATGCAGGGGACGCGGGTTCGTGCCCCTACAAATAAACTTATTTAGAAAACAGAAATAGACTCACAGACATAGAAAACAAATTACTAGCTACCAAAGGGGAAGGCGGGAGGGATAAACTAGGAGTTTGGGATTAACAGATACACACTACTATCGATAAAATAAACAACAAGGACCCACTGTACAGCACAGGAAACTATACTTGGTATCTTGTTATAACCTATAATGGAAAGGAATCTGAAAAAAAGTTATATAGGTATATATAACTGAATCACTTGGCCGTACACTGAAACTAACACAACATTGTAAAATTAACTATATTTCAATTTAAAGAAAAGGGAAAAAAATGGAACAGCCTATTCCTATGCTCTCGTAAGAGGCAGTGTAAGTACTCTAATGACGTCGACGTTCTCAGAATGCAGGTAAGAGGAAGAACATAGCTGCCCTCCCCCACCCGCGGGCACTCTTCTTTTCTCTGAAGCAGTCGTTTCTCTCACTGGCGACAGAGGAAACACATCCTGTCGTCATTTTATGCTGACAACCAGCTGAACGGCCTGACAGGTCTGAGGCTCAGCGGTGAGCTCCATCCAACAAGCCATTTGTGTGGCGGGGGGGAATCTACCTGGTCTCCAACATGCACAGCAAAACGAGAACCACCTCCAGACTGACTGGTGATAATGACTCGGAGCAGAGAGGTTAATGGATATTGTTTTTGTCATTGTGCTTGTCCATGAGCCCTGCAGGCCCAGCACCACAGCCTGAAGTGGTACAACTTGCTGACACACACCCTGTGTTACCAGGAAGCCTCCGGTCAGGAACGCAGCACCACAGTCACAACAGGATGCCCACGTGTTGGCATTCCTAGGTCTGCATTTGGTCCCTTACCTTCCTTCCTGAGGGGCTTTATTTGTAATTGGCACAGAGATCTGGATTCTTATAGAAACAAGGAGGGGGAAACAGTATAGTAGTTTGGTGCAGAGGTCACCCTAATTTAAATTCTAACCCTTATTCTGGGAAAGGAGTAGGCAGATGAGACTAAATGCCCACCTCACATCCATCAAGGAGGCTCCCCCTCCCATATCCAAGGAATCACTGTGACCCCTGAAAACAGAATAAAGTGGTTCTATGGAAGGGCTAGAGCACCTCTAATACTCTACCTTATATGATTTGAGCTAATCTGGTGAAAAGTTAAGGTGAATGTGTGGTTTAGAGAACTCAGTGTGATAGGTAATTTCCAAAACGTAATGTACTTACGCATTTAATCTTAGCATCTCAAACTGTGTATGAAAACAATCCATCCAAACTTAAGGCTCAGTTACTGAATGAGATGCGCTTGCTGTTCACTCTCTCCTTTTTCTGTAAAATGGCAACAGTGCCTGTGCTTCAAAGCACGTGGATTAAAAGCATTTCCCACTGCACCTTTTACAAGTTGGGCATTGACTACATGTTGGCTCAAATTATTAAGTCCATGTTGCTTTCCAAAATATATAATTCACTATATATATAATTCACTATAAGGCAAGAGAAACTTTACTTGTAATTGCCAGTGGGGCAAGTTGAAATTCCAGGCCTCTCAACTAAAACGCTATTCAAAAGCAAATTCAAGTGCTATTCCCCTGTGAAGCAGTCATACGGTAGACCAATCATTTTCTCACACATACACTGTCTGAAATTGCTGTCCAACTGCTTCATGGTCAAGTGCGTAGCCCTAGAGAGATTTAACCTCCTTAAGATCAGGGCCACATCTTCTACTTTGCATCACCCAGCAGCTGCTGGACACGTAAGCCCGGAAGAAATCCTTGCTGAAGGTGGTGTCACCTTCCCTCTTCCGGCTCCATCCCAACCCCAGGTGCCTCTCCTGGGCGGGGCAGAGACCAGCTTTCTCCCCCACCGCTCCCCTAGCGCAACTGTATTTCTCGAGTCAAAAAGCCCAAGAGGTGGCCAGCTGGGGGTTAAGGGGTTCTATGCCCCAACTTGGCAAATCAATTGTTAGTTTTTCAAGTAGACACTCTGTATTACTCAGCCATAAAAAAGTATGAAATGATGCCATTTGCAGCAACATGGATGGACCTAGAGATGATCACACTAAGGGAAGTAAGTCAGACAGAGAAAGACAAATATCATATGAGATTGCTTATGTGTGGAATCTAAAAACTGATACAAATGAACTAATAGACCAAACAAAACCATGGATGGACCTAGAGATGATCACACTAAGGGAAGTAAGTCAGACAGAGAAAGACAAATACCACAGGATTATCACTTATATGCGGAATCTAAAAAAATGGTACAAATGAACTTACATACAAAACAGAACTAGACCCACAGACGTAGAAAACAAACTTACGGTTACCAAAGGGTAAGTGCAGGGGCGGGGAGGTGGTAAATTAGGAGTTTGGGTTTAAAATACACACACTCCTGTATATAAAAAAGATAAATAACAAGGACCTACTGTACAGCACAGGGAACTCTACTCAGTATTTTGTAATAACCTGTAAGGGAAAGAATCTGAAAAAGAATATACATATATCTGTATAACTGAATCACTTTGCTGTACATGTGAAACTAACGCAACATTGTAAACCAACTATACTTCGATTTTTAAAAATGCAGTGTTTAAAAAAAAAAAGTAGACCTTCTGCTCCTTGGGTCCTGAAGAGATTCAGCATAGGAGTGTCTATATTAAGAAGAAAATATTGATGGAGAAGATAACTCCTGAAGCCATTATGAGCTAATACTTCAGCGGGAAGCATTCTCCCTGAAACTCAACTTCCTTTTACATGAAATGGGGTAATGACACCTGCCCGCAGAGCTTTACGGGGAAGATAAGATGTGGACCCCTCTCTACATGCTGAACCCTTTGGGTCAGAGCGGATGCCCATCTCAAGGTTATACTTTAGCCCAAAGCGGAAAAATTAACAACAGCTAGAAGTAATGAGAGCTTACTGTAAGACAGGCACTGCTCGAAATGCCTGTGTGAGCCTCCAAATAGCCCAGTGAGCGAGGGGCCATTATCATGCCTACCTTTCAGACAAAGAACCTTAAAATAACAGAATTAAGTGATCTGACCAAGGCCAACCCGGTGGGCAACGAACCCCAGGCAACGTGGCATGACTGATCTTGCTCTTGGACATGACGCTGCCCTGACTTAACAGCAGCTGGAAGGACAGGGAAGCTTCAGGGAGTGAGTCCTCTTTCCTGGACTGGATCTTGGGTTCCCTCAGGTAACAGTCTCCACCAGTAAGTCCCCAGTGCGTAGCTAACAGCGGTGGTGGTGGGGTTCTGATCGCTCTGGGAGGGAATGAGGGCCCCCGAGCTGTCCCTTAGGGGCGGAGGGCAGGCACGGAGGTAATGCACACCTGCTAGGGCCGGACACCCCGCCTGCACACGGGTTCCCTGCAGCATGCTTTTGGAAGGCCTCAGGAGACCATACAGCTGTGAAGATTTAGATAAAATGCTTCAGTCACTTTTCCCCTCATCTCAAAACGTCTGGTGAATCCAGACCTGCAACCTCAAAGGAGATCTTAAAAGGCAAAGCATGTGGATAGGAAGACGCTCCCTCCCACTAAGAAAGGTGCCCAGTGCCTTCTGCACGCCGGGCCTGGTGCCTGTTTCCATGTGGAAGACAGAAGTCAAGTGAGGGCCCTCCCTCCGGCCCAGGAGACCTCTCTCCGCTGCACCCTGCGCACAGTGTCCCCAGCGTGGGACCCTCTCACAGTGGGTGGGCGTGTGCTCTGCGATGCTGTCACACAGACACCCCGCACCGCGCCGTGATCAGCCACAGACAGATGTTAGGGATTCATTCCGATGCCATTGGGTCTTGATGGCATTGTCACTGAAGCTGTTTTCTCACCTGCAAGTGAACTGGCCCCATCCTGGCCAAGCAGCCAGCAGGTGTCTCTGCCGGGGCGCGGGGGACACCGTCCGCCCGGCTCCCCACCTGCCCGCGAGCCCTCAGTCTGGGCGGTGCCCTCTGCACCCTGACTCTTCAGCCCCCTGTACACCCATGTGCCACCCACACCCTTCCACTCAGTCCCCTTCCCACCTGCCTCCTGCAAAATGAGCTTCCCAAGCTCTCACCTGGGAGCCCTGACTCACCCGTGCAACGTTCATCGCGTAGCATCACCGCTTCCTTGTGTTACTTCTGGAAAACGGGGTTGCTTTAAAGTGGAAGGAGGGCGGTGATTCCTTAATAGTGACTGTACTGTCTTCTGCATACGAATCCCATATTCACAGGAAGGATGCCAGTATTTAGAAAATATCTGCCTGAATTTGGCCACACTATCGTTTGGGGAGTAAAGAAAGAGTAACATTGCCCTTTCTAGGGTTAGCAGTTTGCATAAGCACAATCGGGTTGAATGAGTAAAGCACAACCCGAAAATATATTCTTTTAACTCCAAGAATCTCTTCCCAGTGATTTCTTGATAAGAAATACGAACTGAGGGGTCGGTTTCTTTTCAGGAAAGGGCTAGCCATGTTTCAACAACAATCAGGCACTTTTATTATCTGATGAAGCTTTCAATAAGCTTTCACTTAAACAGTAATGCAAATATGACAAAGTATCTAATTTTCTTAGTAAAATTAAGAGAAATATTATTTAAGTCAAGATTTCTATGAGAATCACGTAGGTTCTCGGATAAATGTTATTCTTTTTTTAAGTTAATCAGTTGTGTTATTTTTTGTTTTTCAACAATGCAAAGTTAATTGCAAACTCTTTTAACGCGTCCACATTTTGAAAACGGGCTCGGAACTTGGCCTCTGCAAAGCTGCCCCCTCATCGGCTGGGAGCGCTTCCTTGGGGAAGCCATAGACTGTTTTGACCCTTAGAATGAATCCTGGGCAATTTCAACTGCTGGTGTTGCTGCGTCTTTGCTAAAGAGAAAACTCCGACAGCCTCACAAAAAGCACCATGATTTCACACTTTATCCGGCCCTTCTCCCTTCTGACTTCGAGGTCCACTTGTGAACTCACCTCCACATCCTAGATAATGATCTGAGATGAGCGGAAATGACAGAAGCCTGCAGCAAAGATCTGGAAACTAACTCGACTGCAAGGGTTCCTTTGATGGCTCTACCTCGTGCCTTTTTATTTTATCTTTCAGCTCAAAAAGAAACTCCCTTAACCCTTAGGATGGGGTTCCAAATCCCACCTTCAGTACCTTTCAACAAATATTAACCTTACACATTTCAGGGTGAAATCTCCTCATGTTATTCCTAATGTACCAAAAATTGTAAACACAGTTTATCGCTTTTCCTTCTTTTTTTTTTTTCCTGTGGGCTTTGTATTTAATGTTTTCTTGTAATGTAAGTGAACTTAAAAAAAAAAAAAAAAACCTATTTTTTCTATTACCTGTTGTGCATGTGAGGGGCTAGGAATGTGACAACACGGAGTGATTTATTCCTACAAGTGTGTGCTGCTGTAAAGTGATGGCATAAAATTAGTTTATGCCACCAAGTTCTGACAATTATACCTTCTAAATAGACCTCAGTTCTGTTCATGTCTCTCCCACTGACATCCCAGTGCAAACTCACCTGGTGACGGCTGCTAACTGCTAAATGATCTTCAGATCAGGTCACTCCCTTCATCCTAGCGATGCAGTGAGTCTTCCTAAACAAGTAACGCCCAGATCGTGGGCTTCTGATCCAACCACTCTCAGTGCTTTTCCACTGCAGTCAGAATAAAGCCCAACACCTGTAATACAGCCTGCAGGGCCCTAATCGATCTCATCTCAACCCCTTTCTGTTGGCCTAACTTACTTTCCCTCACACTTTAGCCTAACGTATTTTTCTCCAGCTTTATTGAGGTGTATGATTGACCAATAAAAACTAAGGCGAGCAAAGTGATATGTTGCTATATGTATACATGTGGAATGATGACCACAATCATGCTAATTAACACATCCATCCCCTCAAATAGTTGCCATAATGTGTGTGTGTGTGTGTGTGTGTGTGTGTGTGGGTGCGTGTGTGTGGTAAGGACACAAGATCTACTCTGTAAGCAAATTTCAAGTATACGATACAGCATTATTAACTACATAATCACCGTGTTGTACACTGGGTCTCCTTTGTGGAACCTAAAAATGCAGAAGCCATAGTATCAGACAGCAGAATGGTGGTTGCTAGGGGCTGGAGGCACGGGGTATACTAAGATGGTGGTCAAAGGGTCCGAACTTTCAGGTATAAGATGAGTAGGTTTTGCTTCACTTTATCTTCAGTTCTCATTTTTGAATACCAGGTCCACAGGGAAACTCTCCCTGCAGGACTTAATCTGTGCCCTTTGTTATACTTTCTCACAGTAGCTTGTACTTTTTGGGCAAAGCCATTCCATCTGTGATGCCTCTTCACGCAGCCCTGATGTACGTGTTGAACGTCTGTCTCCCTGGGGGTGGGGTCGCCTGCTCACCACTGGACCCCTCCCCCATGCTCAGCCCAGGGGACGGCAAAGAGCAGGCCCTCAAGAAATACCCAAGACACAAGTTTAGAAGATCGTTGTGTAGGGCAGAAATAATTCAGCACTCAACTTCTAAAAAGAATAGTGATGTTTCTTCCATCCAGACTAAAAACAACAGAATTTAGGATGTTTTTAAAAGGGAAACAGAGGGGAATTCCCTGGCGGTCCAGGGGTTAGGACTCGGCACTTTCACTGCCAGGTCTGGGTTCAATCCCTGGATCAAGAAACTAAGAACCTGCAAGCCAGTCGACATGGCAAAAAAAAAAAAAAAGGAAAACAGAGAAAGATGGAGATAGAATGCAAGAAATAAAGATATCATTCATTGCAAAAGCTACTTTATAATCGCCTATCAATGGACTGAAACAACTCAAGTTGTCAAAGGGATCAAAATGGAAAACAGTCTTTTAAACGAATGAGACAAATTTAATGAGACAAATTTGTTTGCCCCTTGCTTTTACACCTTTGGTCTACAGAAATGAAAGAAGGAAAATAACTTACATGATGAGGTAAAAATTTTGCATCACTGTAAATTCTCAGAATGCTCTAAGAATTATATCCGTCTTTATTAACATAAGTCTACCAATTAGATACACTTCTCAAAATAATCGATTTTTAAAAAAATCCTGAATGGAAAGAATTGTGATTTTTCAAGGAAATTAGCTGAGAAAATTGCCAGTTTTTATAAACACCACAATACGTGAATGCGTTAGGGTGAAGGACAGAATAGAAAATTCATAATAGTGTAATTACAAATGATTAGTAAACACAAAAATTGTACAACCTCCCTAGTAATCAAAGAGGTGGAAATTAAATGACACTTTCCCCCTAGCAAATGAGCAAAGAAGAAAATCTATCGTAATACTTCAAGCTGTAATAGGACAGTTGGACTGAACAGAAATTAGTACAGATTTCTGCAGAGCCAATTTCCAATATTTATTAAGTACCTTAAAGAGGTTGTTAACCAGTGTTTCCCCTTCCTTCTACTGAGCTGTCTAAAAGGAAGACCCAGAACATTAGCGAAGATATAGATAGATGGACAGATGGATGGATTGATGGGTTGGTGGGTGGATGGAAGGATGCAAGCATGGTTGGATGGATGGATGGATGGATGGATGGGTGGGTGGATGGGTGGGTGGATGGGTGGATGGATGGACAGAGGTATTATCTCTATCTTTTTCTTTGTATATCAGGCTGCTATTCTACAAGCATCCTTGGATGATTGGAAAACAGAAGCCATTTCCAGGTGACAGACCCCAACCCTGGGCTCACCATTCAGCGAGTGAAGTCCATGCCACCCTCTGCAGGGTGTCTGGCTCCAAAGCTTAACCTAAAGAGCTATGTGAGGTGGGGAAAATCCCTTCAATTACAATCTATATCTGAATATTAGTGAAGTCATTAAGTAACATAGTGAAGTATTATGATGAAATATTGCAGTCATTAAAATGGATGCTTTAAAGGGTTTTTAAAACCCAGAAAAAGTGATCAATATAAAGTATCGAGTGAAAAATCAGAATATAAAAAAATATATAACAGTCACTACTGTGTTAAAATGCAAAGGGAACAGTGTTCTCTGAGTGGAAGTTTCTCTCTTTGACCAAACTCTACTCGGACTCCCCTGAGCTCTTTTTCAACTAGACCTAACTTTTGGAATCCCATGTTCCTCTCCGCACTGTCCAGTCTTAGCAAGAATCCTGCTAAGTCCGTTTAACCAGAAGCCCTCTCCCTGAACACCTGAACCACCTTCTATATCTGATCAGGTTCCTCATCCCCCAGCTGATGGTGTGATCACCCTGAACTGCCTTCAGCAAGAATCCCCTTCATCAGGTTGGTTTAGCCAGAATTCGCCTCACTCCTGACGCTTTCTCTTGGCAATTTTCCATCCTCTGGCCCCCTCCTGCTCCTTGGCTATAAAGCCCCACTTCCCACGCTGTGTTCAGAGCCTACTGCAATGGCCCTATATACAGTCTGCCTTACCATTGTGTACCAAGTGCCTGGAATAATTTTTCATAACAGTGAGAATGTTATTTTTTCTTTAACAAGAGTCAGGGATTTTTTTTCTCTCATGTAATGAGGTCTTAGGCTGGAATCCAGAACACGTTCACCGAGGAGATTTAGATAAATTGAGCGATTTGAGCTGAACAGGAGTGAGAGCGTTGCAGAATGGCTTTCGCTCATGGATGAAGGAGGAGAGGCAACCTAACTGGCCACTGGGAGAGACAGGGAAGTGGAGAACCTGTCTTGGGTGTTTTTCTTACCTGGTCTCATGAACTATTCCTGATCCCTGTGAGGAGAAGGCTCTTGAAAGTTGAAAGAGCTGTGTGAGATCTTTTAAAACCCAGGCAGGCTGTGTAGGATCCCAAGAAATAGAACTGAACTCAATCATTCTCCCATCTGCTCAACCACTTTATCCCTTTTCCTCCCTCTATATGTTCCATTTCTCCCTGAATGGGACTCCTAAAAGTACTGCCTACTCAATGCAGTAAGCTTCTACTTTTAAACACTGAGCTTGTATTATGTTTGTCACCAGAGAATATAAAGGGGGAAAGTACCCATACACAAACATATGGGTGAATAAATTATCCATCCTACTCCATGAGTTTTTCCTTAGCCACAGAAAACACTGAAAATTATTATAGTTTCTTAAAGCACACACACGCATCATGTTGCAAACAGTAAATTTCCATCTCACATCATGATACACCTACAACCTAAGTCCATAAACAAGAAAACCTATCCATTCACATCATCATTTTGTTTAGTATCGAATGAGAGAAGAAACTAAACAGATGAAACAAGGTCATGTTTATAAGTAAGCAAAGATAGATAAGAGAACAGCAGGACTTGTCGATTTGATTTGTTTTTCCCCATAAATACATACTAGAAGTGGATGGCTTGCCACCTAAAGGGATTTGCACTAAGTGGAACCATCAACAGCACTTAGGAACTTGTTAGAAATACAGAATTTCAGTGTCTTCTCCAGTGGCAGAGTGAAAATCTGCATTTTAACAAGATGCCAGGTTGTTTGTAGGCACATCAATGTCCAGGCAGTGGAGGTGGAGACTGCCCCAAGCATCGACACCCAGGATGACTTCCGGGTGCTACAGGGAGGGGCTGCCTCGTCTTTGCCAAGTGGATTTGCTGCTGCAGGTGGTTCTGTAAATTTGTGGCAGGACCACTCAGGCTTAGCCTCGACAGACCAGGTGGCTTCAACCTGAACAACAAAGCTTGAACTATTCAGCTGAGAACGAGGGCAGTGAGAGGGTTTTTGTCTGAGCAGATTACCTCTGGCAAGCGTGCCACACAGCATGGCTGCCATTCTTTACAGGTGACAGAAGTCCCACAAATTGAGGTTCTCATGGGGAGAAGCAATTAGGAAAGCTCATTCCTATATTAACAAACATTCACGAAGTTAGTAGAAAAGTGAGTCCCTAAACTCATGTCAAACAGGAAAAAAAAGTTATGGCTATATGAGTGTGAATATTATAAAAATAACTCAAAGAGTGTTATCAAGAGAAATCAGAATAAATCTTTCCATTTCAGGTTTAATGGGAAAATGTCACATAAATATCAACTACCGTAGATTGCCCACCCAGAACAGTGCACTAAACACTAAAACACTAAAAATCACATATGCTCCTTAAAAACTAGTGAAGTTTTTAAACGATAGATTTGAGTTGTGAACCTTACTTCGTACACGTCATCCCTCTATTTCTAGAAATTTCTATTTTTATTTCAGTTATCCCCAGAACACCTTTTTAAGACTGAAGAGTTTTACTAGTTAAAGAGAAAGAGAAGGGATACATATTTTTTCTAATCAGAACTCACTCTTGATGAATGCCAAGTAAATACTGGAAGAAAGCCTCAAACTTCCTTCCAGGGTCATCGTAAGGAGGGACCCTAAGGACCCTACATGTCTGATTGATGCGACGTGCGTATGAAAATTCAACTCTTCCAATTTGTTGCCACTACTGATTAGCAGCAGATTAGCTTTCAAAAAATCAAACGTCTGGAGTGACTGCAAAGCAATAAACTTCAAAAAACCCATGTACATTTAAAATATAAAATTACCATTTCTTGCATAAGAAAGTTTGTACTGTAAGTATTTCTCCCATTTCTCTGGAATGAATCACAGCAATCCAAATTTCAAACATGTACTCTATATAAAGAGATGCAGAGAGAGAGACGGACAGATGGAAAGAGAGTCGGGGGAGAGACAGAGAGGGGATGAGAGGGAGAAAAATGGCTAGTTCCAGAGCCTACCTTCTCTGTCAGGCAGATCCTCCTTCTGGCAAAGGAAAAGGATGGGGGAGAGTAAGTTAGGAGGCACCTACTACGACCACCAGAAACCCAAGCTAACCCACATAAAAATGTTTCACAGAGAGCTGAAGGTCGGCTGTTTCCAAGTCTATGGTCTGTCTACGCTTTGATGCCACCTGCTGGGTGGGTTGAGGCAATATGGGTTCACAGTGGCCTCATTTCCTCTGGTCAAACTCCAGCCCAAGAAAGACCAGAGAATCACTCCACCTCCTCTGACCCACATGTTAAACCCTTCATGTGAAGCTGTGTCTTTAAGGGCTCTGCTAAGACACAGTCTTCTTGGTGACCAAGTCAATCCCTGCACCTAATTCTGTCGTTTCCCTGTCTTCTATCTCTCTTAATAAAACAGGGCATACAAATATTGACAAGCGTGTACAAGCACATAATTACACCTCTGAGCGTAGACTATCTCATAAGGTATATGGTTCACACATGCTACTTTAACTAGGGACTTCCCCCAACTCATCAAAATATATTTCCTTTCTAAACAATCCAGCCCATCAGGGCTATGGACAGGGATGGCTTCATGGCAGGCCTGCCACGTGGGTCATTGCTTGGAAGGGCCTGCACTGGGCTGAATGTTCTGCTGTTGGCATCTTGAAATTCTTAATAAATTGTGGACAAGAAGCTCTCCAGTTACTTTTACACTCAAAAAACCTCAAAAATTACAGACCTTGTCCTAGTTATGAAGATTTTTTCCCCCTTTTTTAAAAGGAAATTGTAATTCTAGCTTAAAATTTGCAATTTTTACTTACAATGTGTTCTGAGAATTTTAAAGGATTCTTTAAAATTGTCCTTTAGAATATGACAGACTAGGTTTGTATAGCAGAAACAAATTCTTATAAAAGCCAAGGCAAAAAAAAGCAACAAACAAAAAGTAAATTGATTCATTTATTTAAGAGGGGAAATAACAAGCAATGTATTAAAGAAAATGTGTATGGATTTTAACATCAAGGATTAATGAATTTACTAATACGTACCATGGTAAACCAGAGGAAGGAGTAGGGTTATTTTCTAACAATATATTATATTGAAGGAAGAACATATTAATCAATGGAATATTGCTGAATAAATAAAGAAAGTAGGGTCCAGAAGAACAGTCATGAAATTTGGCAATATAAAGGAAAAGAGAGATAGGGCATTTGAATTTTAGTCACATGTTCATAGAATTTAGAGCTAGACACTCCCTTAGACATAGTTTAGAAGAAATAGGCACATGAAAATGTGCTCAACATCGTTAATTAATAGAGAAATGCAAACCGAAACTACAACGAGGTATCACCTCACACCGGTCAGAATGGTCATCATCAAAAAGTCTACAAACAATAAATGCTGGAGAGGGTGTGGAGAAAAGGGAACCCTCCTCTACTGTTGGTGGGAATGTAAATTGGTGCAGCCACTATGGAGAACAGTATGGAGGTTCCTCATTAAACTAAAAACAGAGCTACCATATGATCCAGCAATCCCACTCCTGGGCATATATCTGCAGAAAACTCTAAGTAGAAAAGATACATGCACCCCAATGTGCATTGCAGCACTATTTACAATAGGTAAGACATGGAAGCAACCTAAATGTCCACTGACAGATGAATGGATAAAGAAGATGTGGTGTATATAGACAATGGAATATCACTCAGCCATAAAAAAGAATGAAATAATGCCATTTGCAGCAATATGGATGGACCTAGACATTATCATAGTAAGTGAAGTAAGTCAAAGACTAATATCATATGATATCACTTATATGTGGAATCTAAAAATATGATATAAATGAACTTATTTACAAAACAGACATAAACTCACAGACATAGAAAATAACCTTATGATTAAGGGGAAAGTGATGGGAGGAATAAATTAGGAGTTTGGAATTCACATATACAAATTACTATGTATAAAATAAAAACAACGACCTACTGCGTAGTACAGGGAACTATATTCAATGACTTGTAATAACCTATAATGGAAAAGAATACACATATGTGTGTGTGTGTATATATATGTATAACTGAATCACTTTGCCGTACACCTGAAACTAACACAACATTGTAAATCAACTATACTTCAATAAAAAAAATCGTCCACAAGAGTTATTTTTCAACACCTTTTAGTGCATAAATCTTTCTTCAGAGAACCTTTAGGGGACAGAACATAAATACTATTGAAAAATATAGATAAGCTTTCAGTAAAGTGGGGAATTAATTAATTCCACAAATATTGGCTGGGCACCAATTATGCACAAATATTATTCTAAGCCTAGCCCACACATCCCCATGGACCATACAACTGAGTGCAGAAAACTTCAGTAAAGAATACATATAAATCATTTTGGGACTTCCCTGGTGGCTCAGTGGTTAAGAACCTGCCTGCCAATGCAGGGGACACAGGTTGGATACCTGGTCCGGGAAGATCCCACGTACAACGGAGCAACTAAGCCCGTGTGGCAGAACAACTGAGCCTGAGCACTAGAGCCTGCGAGCCACAACTACTGAGCCCACGAGCCACAACTACTGAGCCCGTGTGCCTAGAGCCTGTGCTCCGCAACAAGAGAAGCCACTGCAACAAGAAGCCCGCGCACTGCAACAAAGAGTAGCCCCCGCTTGCAGCAACTAGAGAAAGCCTGCGTGCAGCAATGAAGACCCAACGCAGCCAAAAATAATAAATAAAATAAATAAATTCATTAAAAAAAGAATATATATAAATCATTTTGCCTTTACACCACTTTCCCAACTACATGCTTTTATGTTACCTAACCCAGTTTGCATAGCAATTCTCTGGAACAATCCTAATAAAAATAAGGAAGGGAATCCCAAATAGCTAATTGGTGACAACAACCAAAGGAAAAATAGAGAGATAACCAGCGCTCAGATCACAGTTCTTTCCATCTCATCACCCCACTGTTCTTCATAAAGACTGGTGGACTCTGGATACTTATGGCACAATGTAGGGTTAATTTCAGAACTGGAGGTTCTGAACATCTCGAGGTTCCAGGGTCCTGCCTTCTGAACTTCCCGGAGCCCACCTACCAGCCTCCTTGGAAATCCTATTCACCGCCATGATATTTATACCTGATCATTTTCTTTTTTTTAACATTTATTTTTTTCTTACCAGTGCCTGATGAAGCAAAGGCTGTTAAGAATTTCCCGTAAAAATAAAAAATATTATTGTTAAATGGCTGTATTAAATAATTATAAAAAGAAAAGTAGGGGCAGATTTCAAGTAGATTATCATCCATTTAACATGTAAAAGAATTATTTTTATAATGTTATTTTCTTTTGCATTCTTTATATTGGTACATTTACCATAATGACCTTCTGATAATCTGCTGTAATAACTGTTAAGATTTGGAAGCCTAAAGACTTAACACAGAAACTGGAAAACACTGTAGAAGGTAAAAAATTCCATAATGTCACCAGTTGATGTTAAATTATATCACATTATGATAGAAAAATAACGTACATTATTCTCTTTTTCCTTGAGGGAGAAACTTGAAACTTGTCTAGGGACTATGTTCACCCATATATTAGCATTACATACAGACATTAATCAAATATTCATGAAGCTTTTTAAAATCATCCTTTGAAAATTGCTTTAGTCAATCTTTAGGTTAAGTTGGCTCTCTGTAACAGCATATAGATTTCTGACTCAGATACATTACTAATGATGAAGAGCTGGATTGTTGAATGGTGACTTTTTTTCTTCAAGGAGATCTTTATATTTACATGTAATTTCAACTTTCTGCGGCTAACAGACTATCTTTTGTAGTGAGAAAAAAAATATTGCTTTGAAAACTGAAGCTCAGGGAATTCTGTGGTAAATCCAATTTCCCACAGCTGCCAGATGATGGGATTATGCTAAGAACACATGTCTTGATTCCTAGCCCCAGGTCCCTTGCAGAGAACCATCTGAATTTGTACCACTAATCAAACATTTGTGAGCTTTTCTCCTAGGGAACTATGAATAGTGTTCATGCATTCAGCATTATACCTCCAAACCAGCACTGGCTCCAGTGAACCCATGGTGGGGATGTGAGAAGGCACCCTACTGGTCTATGGCTTTACCATCATAGTTAAAAATAAAAAGGTCAGTCATCACGTCTGAATATTTCTGAAGTTGTCACCAATATAACACCCCTTCCAACAAGATGTTTTTACATTTTCCTACAGACACATTCTCTTTCCATCTGGCTAACTCCCTCATCTCCTTCAAATCTCTGCTCTTATCACCTTCTCAATAAGACCCACCTTGACTACACTATTTTAAACTCCAAACTACAACCTACCATTTATTTCCCACACACACACGCTACCCTAGCCATTACCAACTCCCTTATCCTTCTCTTCTTTCTTTTATAATATTTATCAACTGCTAGCATATTATAGAGTTTACATGTTAAATCATTGACCATGGTCTGCTTTCCCCAACTGTAATGTGAGGCAAAGATCCTTGCTTGTTTTGGTCACTGATGTATCCCAAGAATCTAGAAAAAGGGTAACACACAGCACTCAACTTACGTGTTGAAAATAAGTCCTTTTATATCACATTGATTGAGAATTTTTGTTTAATTCTCATAGGTGCTTAAAAGAATAACAATACTTTTAATATAAGAAATCAGAACATATATATACCACACACAAGATAATGTATTTAATGAACTTAGTGCCTGGCATATAATAAATGTTTAGGGATTTGTGATTGACCCTCCTTGGTCAATCACAAACTGAACATTCTCACCCACAAATAGAACATTCTCAATCTCCTCAATTACCTCAACCTTTAGGGGAAAAAGAGAACCCTCATGAATCATAAGCAAGGCAGAGTTCTTCAAGGCTTGATGGTGCCACGATGGGGGTGGGGTGGAGTTTTGGGTAAGAGAAGTGAAAAAGATCAGATGGTTTCTTTTATTATTTTGGCTTTTATTTCTGAAGGTAAGATTGAGATGACCTAGCAAAATCTGCTTGTTGATGAGGGGAAAGGGACAAAGTGGTCTTTGTTTTATAGATGTTTCATGCAGCGTATTCCTCAGAATTCAACCTCTGCCGCGGAAAATAAGTATTAGGCAAAAAGGGTCCCATGATCAAACACGTTTGAGAAATGCTTGGTAAAAACAAGATCAAGCACTGTCTTTAATGCAGGACTTCATGGAGGTGCCTGTACACTAATGTACACTGTCTCCCCAGAGCGGGGATACTGAGCCCCTTACCTGGGGCATCAAACAGGTTTACCTGGGGACCATATTTTGGGGGAACAGCACTGAGGGCTATTGTTCTGCTGAACACACTTGGGGACGTCGCTCCGGGTGAGAGGGTTCCAGACTCTCTCCTGCTGCTGGTATGGCAAGGCTCCCCCCGAAGACACAGCCTGCACAGAGGTCACCTCCGTACTGGAGAAAGGGGTCTATTCATGGTGTGGAAATGAATCCCAACCTCAACCTAGAACTTCACTTCAGAGTTTAGGCAGTAAGGACAAAAAGCCCCTCTAGTGACATAAATGGCCCAGCCCAGCCTATGAGTCCAAGTGAATTTGGAAGTGCCGTCCAAGTTATTAAGAAGGAATGGTGCAGTCACTTCAGAGGACAGTTAGGCAGTTTCTTACGGAATTTAGTCTACTCTTACATCAGGTTCAGCAATCATACTCCTCGGTATTTAGCCAAAGGAGCTGAAAACTTAAGTCCACACGAAAACCTGCACACGGATGTTTATAGCAGCTTTATTCATAATTGCCAAAACTTAGAAGCAACCAAGATGTCCTTCAGTAGGTGAATGGATAAGCTGTGGTACATCCAGACGATGAAATATTTTTCAGCACTTAAAGGAAATGAGCTATCAAGCCATGAAAAGACTTAGAGGAAACTTAAATGCATATAACTAAGTGAAAGAAGCCAACCTGAAAAGGTTACACATTGTATGCTTCCAACTATAGGACATTCTGGAAAAAGCTAAATATGGAGGCAGTAAAAAGATCAGTGGAAGAAATATGAAAAAAAAAAGATCAGTGGTTGCCAATGGTTGGCGGAAGGAGGGATGAACAGGTGGAACACAAAGGATTTTTAGGGTAGTGGAAATTCTCTCTCTGAGAGATGATGATGGATACATGTCATTATGCATTTGTTCAAACCCAAAGAATGTATCGATACAACACCAAGAGTGACCTCTCAGGTAAACTATACACTTTGCGTCACGATGATGTGTCAATATAGGTTCATCAGTTGCAACAAATGTACTACTCTGATGGGTCATGTAGATAATAGAGAAAGCTGTTGTGTGTGGGGCTTGGGGTATATGGAAAATCTCTGTACCTTCCACCTCAATTTTTCTGTGACCCATAAAGTGCTCTAAAAAATTATCTCTATTTAAAAATAAATAAAATTTTAAATAGAAGAATAAACCACAAGCTGGATCTTCACTCCCCCAACGACAACAAAAAAAAAAAAAAAAAAGAAGAAGAAGAAGGAATGAATGTTTGCTAACATGAAACCGTATATACATTCCCCATGGTAGGAAGCAACTGAAGATTCAATATGGTAGCCACCTCTTCTTGGGAAACATGGGTGATATTTGGGTAATATTTGAGCTCACATGGCCCAGTATTCTCTGTGATGTAATGACTAGTTGGAAGAATAACATATATCCCACGTTATGTCAACCTTCCAAAGTTTAGACTGGAAAACCAATTTTCTTTTAATAACCACATGCAATTTACAACCCATGAATTCACCAGAATGGTAAAACAGTCCCTTCCTCTACATGTTAGATGCTATTCTAATTATCATTTCTAATTTTAGGTATCAGTAAATATTTCCTTTTCAACACAAGTCCCTTCCTTGAGCAAATCTGAAGAAAGTTTGAAAAGATAAAACGGAAAATATGTATAAATATGCCAGTAACTCAAAGATTCTTTTTCTCTGGTAAAAGGCTTAATTGTACCGGGCGGAAAATTTTTTTTAGAATATGCCAACACTTCATCGCTATTTACAGGATGTACTCACCATCCTGATGAAAAAAGCTTCTCTCCAACAATGAGGTCTTAATCACTGCTCAGCTTTTTCTTTAGATGACATCCTCCCCTGAATGTTAGTGGCTGAATTGATTAGACACTGATACTTCTTAAATCACAGCTAATGACAAGCGTATTTTTAGCTACTGGACACAAATTCGAGCCAGTAATATGCAGGTGCTTGTGAAAGCTGCACTCACAAATTCCCTGCCAATTTTCTGAGGGCTACCTATAAATCAATTTTTTAAAAAGAATAGAATAGAACAATGGTACAAAAGGCCAACAGAGAAGAGAATATATAAAAGAAGTGAGTGAGTTTATAATAAATGTAACAGCTATGAAGGAATTCCACCCCCCATCACATGAGTATATGGAATATTTAATTTTTTTAAAATTCTGTTGAAAGTATTGGCTTACAAGCTCACTATATCATTTACGTTATGCCATATTTATTTAATGTAATATAATGTACGAATCTGGAAGGACGATTTAAGTGTTTTGAGATTCTCCTATCAAGCGCTTGCCTTTTGAGACAAAAGGCGTACAGAAGACCCCAAAGGCAACTAGGGGTCTGCTCACCCCAGTGCTCAAGGAGCCCATGTAACCACACACATGGGAGGCAGTGGTCGTGTCAAAGTAAATATTCTAAATGGTCTCTAACAAAGTTAGTTGGGGGAGTATCCCAAAGTTGTTTCTTTCTCTCAACCCCAATAAAGCTTTGTTGAAAATATAAAATACATGCAAGGTGGGAAGGGTCACTTTATAAATATGGCATGGAAAAGAATGTGATTTTTGAGATGCAAAGATTATATATATATATTTCCAAGGACTTTTAGGCATGTTTAGAGGATTTCTGGACTTCCTGGCTCTTCTACAAAATGCTTTTGGAACAGCGGTAATCAACACAGCAAAATGTAGGCCACCACCGTTTCTTATGCAAATTTTCATTTCATTTATTTCTGATTTGTCATTCCTCAAAGTAAGTGCATAATTGCTAAAATCAACCTTGCCTCTATGCTTTGAGTCCCATGTTGTTTAACTATACTACTATTGCGGAACGCAATGTACAACAATTTTGCCGACAGACCTGCATGTGAATTTCTCAGTCCTATTTTTGGCCTTAAATGTACGATCTTGCTCAAATTTCTTGACCCTTAGTAGTCTTCATTTCCTCCTCTGAAAATAACATAGACTTGTAAGGATTAAAGAGATACACAGAAAGTGAACAAAGTAAAAATAATAATATAAAAAATACTGTAAAAATAAAAAGGGGTGAACATGTCAAATGAACATAGAAACACCATTTACTTTAATCTTAAAGACACTGTGGGAAAGGGGTTACCTTCGCTTTAGAGAAAATCACAGTGAGGTTCAGTAGAACAGTGGGTAGGGGTGCCCCATGTCATGGATGATGTGACAACAGGAGAAATCCCAGGAGACAGGCCGGGCGCTGTGAAGAGTCCAGGGACGGCAATGGATACATACTGAGAGGAAACTGGCAAAAGCCTGTACTCTCAAGGAAAGTGCAACAGAGCTAAGAAGTTAGGAACTTAAATACCGTAGACTTGTGAAGAAAGCATGGATTTGACTGTAAAGGCCATAATCATACAAAGAGGAGCAGTCTTGTCTGGATGAAGCTGTTCAAAAAGAGTTCGCAAAATTTATTTTCCTTCCACTCCCACTTGCCTGGTCTGCTGACCTCTAATCACAGGCCGTAGGTAATCCATCTGGAAGAGATATGCAATTTCCAAATGATGCAAGCTATTCGTACCAAGCCATCTAGGAAATCTGCCTGTGTCATCATTTTCAAATTGATCGTCTCTTCTGATAACTTTCTAACCATGTTCTATATGTGAGTCATACCCACTACATCTGTAACTTAGGGCAAATTACGAAAAGTTTGACCTTGAATTATATATTACGGTACTATGTTTTAAGCATGAGAAGTTTTATTGTAAGAGACTAATATCATTCTTCCATGTATTTTAATTTTATTATACTAGTCCTACTGTACCCTTTCTGTTATGGCTTATTATTTCACAATACAATTTTAAATGATAACTATTTTTAACCATCCATTCAAGGGTTGAGTAATTTTCTCTTTTAGAAAATTAAATATCACCATTTTTCTTCATCTCATTTATAATCACGGATTTCCCTCTTTAAATGGATTAAGAATTCTTTCTTTAATACTTTTAAGAATGCATATATTTCTGGTAATTTTAATATTTCTTAGCACTTTCTTAATAGTTATGTATAAAGTTATACAGTTTCAATTACTTCTTTTTTTTATGAGGAATTAGAGACAAAGATTTGTGCCTGGTAGATAAAAAAAAAAAAAAAAAAAACAGGTGAAAAGTTTGTCCCATTGTTTAAGGAAATACAGTATTGCGGTTAATGCATGAACTGCAGAGCAAAGCCATAGCAGATACAAATCCTAACTCTGTCTGTGCCTGGATTTTCTCATTTGTTAAACTGAGGGTAATACTACTCTCTTCCCTGAAGGACAGTCATGAGCTTTACATGTGCATGAGATTGCACGCCCATGGCAAACGTGAAACGTACATGAGTTACTATAGTGATGGTTCAGCTATGGTGGGCTAATCACTATTCACTTTGGAGATAACATTTTTCAAAATCATTACTGTCTTAGTCCCTTGGGGTTACCATAACAAAATACCAGGGACCGTGGGAGCTTAAAGACCAGGAAGTTATGTCTCATAGTTCTGGAGGCTGGATGTCCAAGAGCCCTGGGTTTCTGGTGAGAGCCCTCTTCCTGGCTTGCACTGTCCGTCCCGGGCACCTGTACCAGGCTGGGAGGGGGATGAGGGAGAGGGAGATGGGGGAGGAGAGGCGGAGGCATGCTCTCCTGCATCTCTTCTTATAAGGACAAGAGTCCCATCTTAAGGGCCCCACTTTCATAACCAGATCTAACCCTAATTATCTCCCAAATTCCCCATCTCCAAGTACCAGATAAATTTAGGGGTTCGGGGACACATTCAATCCGCAACAGTCAGAAGGTTTATGCAACAGAAATTTAAGAGAGCTCTGGTTGCACAGTAGCAGCAAGATAAAGACCACGTCCCTTGTAGACAGGCATAGAAATGTTGTCCTTTCTACCCGGTCCTGCCATATGCTGTGTACTCTGCTTCACTCTAGGACTAAGTTATAGAGAAAGTTATTTCACATACTTAATATACCAAGGTTTGTAAAGCTTGAATCTAAGAGTGAGAGGTTTCCTGGGGAAACCTAGGTTTGTTGGAAGGATGGCTTTTTAAAGGGGAACACATGCCAAGACTCAGAGCCTCAGGATTGAGGATTGCTATGAAGCACTTACTCTCAGAGAGTTCATAGGTTTTCATCCACATGAAAACACATAACTCACGTTCATTCACTTTTTCCCATATCATAGCATCCTACTACATAATAACTCAAAACACCGCAGCTGATGGAGTATTCCTGCCTCCCAGCCATGAAGCCACGTGCCCGACTCTAAACATTACACCCGAGACCACAGCAGATTTCACACCACAGGGGCAACACTGGATCCACCTAGACTGATCTAAAAATGCAACCACAGTCGCTGCAAGACCTTTGGAATGAAGTGCTCCCTCAAGATTGTTTTTCTCCTTCCTCCTAAGGAAAGGTGGGACTTCAGTCTGGGTAAGCCATCGTAGCTCAAAAACAAGGCGAAGTAAGAAACCCCAAGCAAGCTTTACCTACCTGACAATCGTGCTAGGAATTGCCCTCATCTATACAAGGGCATTATCCCCTCAAGCATTTTGACTTACAAATTAACTTTTCATATAAAATATGAGCCCCAATGTACCTTCTTCAATAAAGTTCAAAGTTAAAAAAATTCTCACTGATTTTTTAATGGCGCTAACAAAATAATACTCTCAACACAAATCAAGGATTGTTTTTAAAAAAGTCTTCAAAACATTACGAGTATAGTGGACATCTCACTCAAAATAATGCTATTTCTTCCCCCATTTCTTCTTCAGACAATACTGGACCTGAATTTTCTATTCATCATTCAAATGTTTTAATAATTTGATAACACATGCATACACATATTACAGTCAAATATATAAAACAAAAAATATGGAGAAGAGTTTAATATATCTTAAAATTTTCATATAAATGGTATGATATATACCCATTATTTGGCATGTTACTCTCAATATTATTTCTGAAATTTATCCACATGAAAACACATAACTCACGTGCATTCATTTTTTGCCATATCATAGCATCCTACTACATAATAACTCAATTTTTATACACTATCCTACCAAATGTGCTTGCTTCTATTTTTCACTAATACAAACAGACCTGCAATGTACATCATTAAACACATCTTCTTAAGCAGACTTAAAAGTGGTTGGTTTTTTTGTTTGTTTTTAGCACATATATTTGAAGTGGAATTGCTGAGTTCTAGAACACACTCATCAGTTTTATTAGATATTTCCAGATCTGTCCACCAACTGGCTGCATCAATTTAGCTGATCAATATCCACATGAGTTCCCACGGGGCCAGTACTTGATAGTCTCAGGTTTTTAAATCTTTGCCTACCTGACTGATGCTGAATAGTCTGTCTTTGTTATCTTACATAACAAAGACAAAGATATCTTAACAAAGATATCTTACTTTGCATTCTGCTTAATACAGATATTAGATGTTTTCATTTGATAATTTTACAACAATTTCCTCTTCTATGACTAGTCTGTTTATATGTTTTGCCCAGTTGTTTTCAACTGAGTCATTACTGATTAGTAGGTAATGCTTATATATTTTAGATTTTTGTTAACAAGGAAAATTACACTAACATGCTTCTATGCACTTTACTGAGTATGGGTTAGATGGACATGTTCATTGTGAAGTAAATACTAGGCAAACACGATGGTAAAGCACCTTAGCTTCATTACTTGGATTTTATTTAAATAAAGAGAAAATGGCATACTACTGTTTGCAGACAACACATATTTGATTTTGTAAATATGAGTACAAGCAGCAGGAAAAAAATAAGTTATCATCAAGGAATATATAAAGACACCAAAAAAAAAAGACACCAAAATTTTGAGTGTTATATAATAAAAGAATAATTTAAATATATTTGGAAATAATTTAGCATCATAAAGGTATATTTTGGGAGGTCACAGGAATATAGTTTGGAAAAGAGATTACACTTATCTATTTTCTTGATTACTATTAAGAAAGCAAAATTAATATTCTGCCTCACGTACAAAATTTCTGACAGCACCTTATATTAAAAGTTCTTCCTCTGTTCCCCCAAATGTTTTCTCAGAGTGATTCCCAATTTTTTATTGAAAAGATGGCAATTGATACTTTTATGCTGATGTCACCTTCCATATCCATAAATAAAACATGTATCCATCTATGTTTTTCTTAAATCTTAGAGTTTTGTTTTCTTACTTCTAGATTTTTAACATTATGGATATTTCTTTGGAATTGATTTCCATATTATGGATATTTTTTGCAAGACGTGTATTCAAAATTCCCTACTTTCATTGTTGGTTTATCCATATGTTCTTACAATTCTATCTTTATTTATTTATTTATTTATTTTTAATTTATTTTTTTTTTTGCGGTACGCGGGTCTCTCACTGTCGTGGCCTCTCCCATTGCGGAGCACAGGCTCCGGACGCGCAGGCTCAGCGGCCATGGCTCACGGGCCCAGCCGCTCC